>NC_057798.1:226709493-226885529 GCF_018294505.1 Triticum aestivum
GCCGGCCCAGCCCACCAGCGCCCTCCCTGTCGTCTTCCTCCTCGGGACAGTAGGACAGAGGCGCGTGGCCGGAGCGCGCGCGCACGCGCCCGAGCCACCTCCTGCTTGCCGCCCCGCCCCGGATCGGCTAAGGATGCCACGCACCCCCTCAGGCCTCTCTCAACTCCCTCCCATGCTCATCCCCTTCTCCTGCTCTCCCTCTCGCTCCGCACCTCGGACCCGAGCGGAGCCGCCGCCACCGACGCCGATTGCCGCAACCACCGTGCTCCCCACGCCTCACCGACGCCCCAGGGAGCTCCACCTCGACCCCCTCTTCCTCCCCACCGATCCACAGCCCTCCGGAAGCCTGCATCGCCGCCATCGCCGTCGTCTTCTACCTCGGACCCGCCAGCCATCTTCGTCAAATTCGCCGGCTGCGGACCGTCCCCGACCTCGCCGAGCATCTCTTCGTGACCGTGGTGAGGCCCCGGTCCTCTTCCCCCTAATCCCGCCTTCATTTGTTGCCGTAGCCGCCGCCCCCTTACTTACCGTAGCCGTCGCCGCACGGGCTCGTCGCTGCGAAGCCCCGGTGACCAAATGGCCCCGCGCGTGCGTCCGTTGCACTCGCAACGACCCGTGGAGTAACGCTAGCGTGGCAACTAGCTCGTTTGCAAGCCGCAGCGCTAACCCCGCACCCACCCGAGCTCCGGCCGCCGCCTCGCTCGCCGCCGTTGCTGATTCCGACCACCTCAGCACCTCCCGCTGCTACCAAACGACGCGCCTCACCGCGACGCGTCCGTAGAGATCAACCGCGGCTCAAACCGCCGTCTGTACGCGAAACCCGAGCAACTCCGGCGTGTTGCCGCCCCGGGTTTGGTCGCCGCCGGCTGGTCTCCGGTGACGCCGACGTGGCGCACTTACTTAGGGGCTAATGACCCTGTTAACTAACCCTGTGACACTGACAGTGGGCCCCGTAGCGGGTCAAAGCCCGGGTCAACGCGGGATTAGCCCCTGTGTCACTGACGTGTGGACCCCACACGTCAGGTTTGACCCTGACCGACCCCTGTTGACTTGCTAACGTCACGGTGACACACTGCTGACGCAGTAAATGTTTCTGGAATTTAGATAATTCTTAAATGATTTATTAATTCCAGAAAATGCCTAAAACTTCTAAAAATCATAGAAAATTAACCGTAACTCCAAATGAAATAAATTATATATGAAAAATTATCAGAAAAATTCAAGGAATCCATCTGTACCATTTTCATGCATGTTAGAACAACTTATAGGTGCTGTTTAGCACAAATCAATTAAAGGGCATTTATTTAATCACATATGGAGTTTGAATTTGAATTTTATATTCAAACCAACTTCATATAATCTGTTGCTAGTTGCATTAGCTCAAAACACATTCATAATGCCATGTCATGAGCATGCATCATATTGTGCATTGCATTGATTGTGTTCCTTTCTGTGTTGCCGGTATTTGTCCCCTCTCGATAGACGTGATACCGATGATGTGATCGTTGACACTGATGAAGACTCAATGTTATCTTCAGAAGTGCCAGGCAAGCAAAACCCCCTTGTTCATTCTGATACAATCCCACTCTCTCGCTCCTGCTCTCTTTTACTGCATTAGGACAACAACGATTCAATTGTTACTTGCTGCGGTAGCTGAACCCCTTTATCCTTTGCATGACCTGTCATTGCCACAGTAAATAGATGAAACCCACTAGCATGAGTAGGAGTTGTTTGAGCCCTGATGTGCCTACTCATTCATGCTTGTTTGTCATGCCTGCTACTGCTTAGAGTTGAGTCAGGTCTGATTCATCGGGGATGAATCAGAGGCGTGTGAACATGTCCTACTGTGTGTGAGCTAAGTGTGTGAACACGATTTGGTAAAGGTAGCGGTGAGAGGCCATGTAGGAGTACATGGTGGGTTGTCTCATTGCAGCCGTCCTCAGGAACTGAGTTCTGTGTTTGTGATCCATGATTCAGTTACTACCATACATTGGGCCCTGAAATATGACCCCGCTCGACTTCTTATTCACCCTAGTCCTCTGTCCAGGAGTTGCAAGTAGTTTCTGGTGTTTGTAGCTTACTGGAGGCCGTGGACAGCGCTGACCGTAGGGGTGGGCTGTGATGCGGTAGGTACGTGGCACGGTGTACCGGATGCCCGTTTGGTATCTCGGCAACCCTGTTCACATCGTTTGGGGCTGTGAGCGAAACTCCGGACGGATCTCCTCATGGATGGAACCCGAATAGGCGATAAACCTGGACTAGAGACTTGAGTGTTTAGGTAGGCCGTGGTCTACACCCACGTCGGTTTTCGCTTGAAGTCTGCCGAGCACATGTCGTGTGCAGACGCTAAGTGGTGGAAACATGTATGAAGAAGTACACCCCTGCAGGGTTAACATCATCTATTCGAATAGCCGTGTCCGCGGAAAAGGACTTCTGGGTTGCTTATATCAGTTCATAGACAAGTGAAAGTGGATACTTTAAAATGCGCAAGATAAGCGTGAGTGCTATGGATGGCGTTCTCGTAGGGAGACGGGAGCGGATCCATAGTGGTGTATTGATATGGTGAATATGTGGACTCGTGTGCGCCACCTCAAAAGAGTCGCTTGCAGTCGTAGTTTAGGATAGCCACCGAGTCAAAGCTGGCTTGCTGCAGTTAAACCCCACCATCCCTTTGTTGATAATGATGCATATGTAGATAGTTCTGATGTAAGTCTTGCTGGGTACATTTGTACTCACGTTTGCCTATTTTATGTTTTTGTAGAGAGACTTCAGTCTCACTAGTAATTTCGCGTGGTCTTCGACGTTTAGCTTGTTACCTCAGCTACGATCTTGAGCCCTCGGCAGGATCTGGTAGATAGTCAGGCTTCTCAGCCTTTTCCATTTATAGATGTCTGTACTCAGACATGATAGCTTCCGCTTGTGCTTTGATTGGTATGCTCTGATTGTTGGGTCATGAGACCCATGTTTGTAATATCTCGCTCCTCGGAGCCTATTGAATAAATTACTTGAGTCGTAGAGTCATGTTGTGATGCCATGTTGTGTTTGCACGTATCGAGCATATTGTGTGTATGTTATTGAAATGCTTGGTATGTGTGGGATCTGACCATCTAGTTGTTTATCTTTAGTAGCCTCTCTTACCGGGAAATGTCTCCTAGTGTTTCACTGAGCCATGGTAGCTAGCTACTGCTCCGGAACACTTAGGCTGGCCGGCATGTGTCCTTCTTCGTTCCTGTGTCTGTCCCTTCGGGGAAATGTCACGCTTTGAGTACCGGAGTCCTGTTAGCCCGCTACAGCCCGGTTTACCGGAGTCCTGCTAGCCCAGTGCTACAGCCCGGACCCACTTGCTGATGACCGACACGTTCGAAGCTGGGTCATGGATGCCTGTCCCTGTAAGTCTGTGCCACTTTGGGTTTACGACTAGTCATGTCAGCCCGGGCTCTTTATCATATGGATGCTAGCGACACTATCATATACGTGAGCCAAAAGGCGCAAACGGTCCCGGGCAAAGGTAAGGAGACACCCGTGGGGATACCGTGCGTGAGGCCGCAAAGTGATATGAGGTGTTACCGGCTAGATCGATGTGACATCGAGTCGGGGTCCTGACAGCGTTGGTATCAGAGCTTGACTGCCTGTAGGATTACCAAGCCAAACTGGTCGAAGTTGAGTCTAGAAATTCTTTAGTTATATAAGGGAATTGATTGTGGGATGGAACGTAAGGCTCTTTTTACTCCTTATACCTCATGGCCTTCTGATCTGAGTCATCATCTTCTCTTCTACGGGGATTAAGAACTAGGCTATCTCTTCTTTCTATTAGGATCACGTGTTACTAATCAGTGGACTTATAAGATTGTTGGATTTAAGTCTCAGTTCAGTTCCTACTACTTCCGTATGTTAATTGTTGATCTCGAAACCTTGATATTGTGCTTCTGAGTGGTTATGCCACCATTTTTGTGAATGTCTCAAATCTTTTCTGAGCATTTACAGCCGTTATGCTGTCCGAGTCATCCCAGGTTTCTAAGTAGTCTGATGCATTTGCAAATCCTTTCTTCCCGTTTCAATGATCCCATGGGCCAGATTAACCACACTAGTCAGTGAGTTGAGGTACTCCGTTACCTTGACATATATGTTGGAGATATTATTATGACCCTAGGTGTCTTAGGGGATCATCTAGTAATTTAGCCATGATTTGTGTTCCCAGTGTGATGATTCTGGCCATCATTCTCGAAAGCATCCCGTGATGTTACTTAATAATAGGTATTCTGTTCCTGGGTTCTTGAACCCGAGATTCACTCTACCTACTTCATGTTGATAGTAATTGCTAGTGCCTTTAGGATATTAGTAACCTTTGCGATAGTCCTTGAAGTCCGTGGTATCTTCTTCTTCCAAATACCATGAACTACTTATGGCAGAAGTTCCTCGTTGAACTGAAATATCACAACAGGATTATTCTTGATGAGTTCTCCATTATATATTGTGGCTCTGCCAGTTCTACCTTTCTGCATGGGTTATCTGGAAGAAATATGTTGAACTTCGTTCGACATGCTAATCCATGCATCCACAACTCAGAAAATCATATGTTCTTTTGAGTTGTCCCATCTTAGTTGTTTTCGACCCTCGCCTATCAATTGATAGTCAAGAGTATGTGTGCATTCGTTCGTCGATGCCTATTACCCTTGTGGTCCGCCAAGCCATTCTATTTCAGAATGAATAGGAGAAACAAACTCCAGAATCTCATCCATATCTAGGATTGGGTCAAAGCAATTGTATTCCGCAGATCAAAATGCCAATCCAGCTTCTGGTCTGTTCTACCTTGAAGTATTACCATCTTTATATCAGGAATATCATGGGAATTGCACACCATCTTATGAATTCTTGACGCAGTAATACTTCTGATCATCATTGCTAATTTCTTGGTTTCCGTGTTATTGTAACCGGAATGCCGACAAATGAATCATGGCGTGTGAAATCAATACTGCTAGCAACTCCATTGCTTGGTAGTTAAATGGACGATAACCTCATTCTTAGCGTGTTGATTATTGAATCGTCACCCTAAGGTTGATTGTGCTACCTAGTCCTTATTTCTGGTGCACTCTCCGATCAGTGAGTTAGGATAGTGCCAATCCTTGCTTATTTGATCATATCGTCTTGCCCTGAAAAGTAAGATTGTTCTCGAGCTTAGTAACATACCGGTGGTTCATGATATTCCAAATTTCTTCTCGGAAGTATCACCAGGTTGTCACCTGACCGCTATGTTGAGCTCGTGATCAAGTTGGTTTCTTGTGAACCACCTTCTCTCCAAGAATCGGTGTTAGATATCCCTGAGCTAGTTGGTTAAGCTAAACGACAACTTGGAGGGTTGGAAGATAAAAGCTTGCCTGACTTAGTTCGTTCCAAAGGGATATTCTTGTGTAGTGTGTGTTGAAGAAAGATGATATCTTCATCGATTGGTCCCTGTGATCAGTTGCTGGACCTATCGTCTTATCAATTCTTTGATTTGAGTGTGGCTATCGTCAAATCAAGTCAGAACCAACGATGCTCGTAATGTTGTCTTATTCGTGGTTGATTCCTCGAGCATACACCATTACATCTTTGGTCTGACCAATGCTATCACTTGTTCACTTAACTCTGGAATTCCTTTTAAAAGGAAACCCAGATGAATAGTTGTTGAGCCCATTGACAACATCCTTATCTCCTCCATGATTTTGTTGGACAATAAGTTAGTGTTGGAAACTTTTGGAAAGCATTTTCTTCATGCTAGCTCATGAAGTATTTGTTTGATGAAAGGAGTGACTTCCTTTTATACACGTGCATTTGGTGAAAGTTGCCGCCGTGAATTTGAGAAAGTTATTTTTGCTTCCTCTGGAATCATCCCAAGTCAGTCATGCATACGTGCGAAGTATTCTGTGGTCTGGAGATTTGCAACCTCCATTCTATATGTATATCCTAGCACACCAAGCCACTGATTGAGTTGTTCAAAGATAAAGGAGTCTGTCCAAGGTGAACTCTTTGGACTTCCACGCGTGGAGACTTTGATGTCATTAATGATGGTTCCCCCTCCTGAACTCGGTAGTGTTTTATTATAAGACTACTTTGTGGTCATGCTTGTCTTGGACATCGTGTTCACATGTTGTAGCAGAACCAACTCATGTTTTGGAGCTTACTATCGTAGTTCATTCCTCGAGAATCTCGCAACGTCATCTCGTTGATTTGTGTTGCAAACTTTCATTTTTCTTCCTAGACTCGATGAGTCTGGAATATCCTGACACCAACCAGATCTGAATCTCAGGCAGATATAATGGTTGGAACATTTCCCAAGAATTATAATATTGGTCTCTCAATAACCGGCAAGGTGGATGTCGTGGCCAACACACCCATCCGGTAGACCTATTATTATAGTATCTTGTTTGAGGAAGTTGCCCACCTCCCCATAGGGATTTCGTAGGATTACTCCCTAGTTGCCCCTATGGATTTCTGTGTTCCGAAGTCCGACCTTTTTACTTGATGTTCTAGATATCAAACCATATCTATGGGTGGATTATGCTAGCACATCAAGGAGAACATTAGAAGCGGAGTGCTAAATGTCTCTCGATCGATCATCCAGATTTTATTTCCTTGGCCCCGCCAAGGGTGTAATCTGAGAAGTGTTATCTTCCTTTGCATCTGCATCATCCATCATCATTCATCATGGTAGCAAGTTGTGTTGCCAGGATCCTTGACACGGATATTGGTAGAATCTTGATGATTGTGGAAATGCTCAAGTTCTTGAGAGCACGCACAAGCGCTACGTCTTATCATCGGCACTAGCTGGGTTTGCTCTCAGTTTCCTCGGCAATGCTATGACCTTTTCAAACAGTGAATTCACTCTCTATTGTTGGGTTCTTCCCCCAGTTACCAGAATCATTCCCGGCATTTGCATTTTGTTCCCAGCTTGCACCGCCAATGTGCCATTCTACCATGGGTCTCTTCCATTTCCGGTGATAAGCAAAATCATCCATTACGTTGTCTTCAACAAGGTAATCCACATCATCCAAGTCCGAGTATGCCATTCTACCGACCCCCGCCAATCGATTGCTGTGATTAGCCTTAGGCTGATATAGAGAGTCTCAATGATCTCTATATCAAAGGTAATTCTTTTTGCCACTTAAGGAAATAACCTACGAATCACCCTCCTCCAGGATGTTTCGTCGTGGTATCATGGCAACTCAACTCCTCGCTACGTTGACAATCGTTTACCACCTTCTTAAGCGTGAAATTGTTGTCTACCTAGTGAACCTTTGTCATCTGTTTCACTCCAATTCCTATGGATGTATGCTTCGTCTCTCAGCTCGAGAGATGTTGCTATGTCCCATTCCGTGAGTTAATCCTGAGTTGTTCGACCTTCGAGAAGAACGATTCTTTTAGGGTCTTTCCTTTCCTCTCGTTGTCATGACTAGCTGGAGTTCTCAGAACAAGACATCAAGACAATGATGGTGAATGAATCAACGTTCAACTGGAGTGCACCCTGGATCGTGAAGATTGTACTAGTTTGCGTTTCCCCTAGCTGGAGTGGGGGTGAGTTGTCACATCCCTAGCTTCTGGTATTGCTCTAGGTTAGCTTCATGTGTGCATCATGTCTATATTTTTGAAACTTGAATTGAGGAATATTGGAAGCCTCAAAACCCTGAATAAAAGAGGGGCAAAAACCCTAGAAATCTTATTCGTTGCTCCAAAAGGCTCTTCTTAAATGTTTGATAATTTTTGGTAAGGGTTCTGGTCCCAACCAAAATATTGAACATTTTTAAGGATTTATTTTTGGGACTTTGAATTTAAATCATAGCTATTTGAATTGGACTTATATCTACTGTTAAATAAATATAGGTCCAATAATTCTGAAATATTTTTGTGGAGCATTGTTTTAATTCTTTTAGCTCCTAAAAATATTGTCAGAAGCAAAATAAATTGAATTGGTTTCAAAACCAAATTCAAAACAAACCTGCAAAATAGAAAACAGAGTTAAAACAAAACAGAGAGAAAAAAATAAAAAGAGTAAAGCCTACCTGGCCTCACCCGTGCAGCCCACCAGCCGGCCCAGCTCCCCCCCCCTGGCCGGCCCAGCCCACCAGCGCCCTCCCTGTCGTCTTCCTCCTCGGGACAGTAGGACAGAGGCGCGTGGCCGGAGCGCGCGCGCACGCGCCCGAGCCACCTCCTGCTTGCCGCCCCGCCCCGGATCGGCTAAGGATGCCACGCACCCCCTCAGGCCTCTCTCAACTCCCTCCCATGCTCATCCCCTTCTCCTGCTCTCCCTCTCGCTCCGCACCTCGGACCCGAGCGGAGCCGCCGCCACCGACGCCGATTGCCGCAGCCACCGTGTCCCCACGCCTCACCGACGCCCCAGGGAGCTCCGCCTCGACCCCCTCTTCCTCCCCACCGATCCACAGCCCTCCGGAAGCCTGCATCGCCGCCATCGCCGTCGTCTTCTACCTCGGACCCGCCGGCCATCTTTGTCAAATTCGCCGGCTCCGGACCGTCCCCGACCTCGCCGAGCATCTCTTCGTGACCGTGGTGAGCCCCCGGTCCTCTTCCCCCTAATCCCGCCTTCATTTGTTGCCGTAGCCGCCGCCCCCTTGCTTACCGTAGCCGTCGCCGCACGGGCTCGTCGCTGGCGAAGCCCCGGTGACCAAATGGCCCCGCGCGTGCGTCCGTTGCACTCGCAACGACCCGTGGAGTAACGCTAGCATGGCAACTAGCTCGTTTGCAAGCCGCAGCGCTAACCCCGCACCCACCCGAGCTCCGGCCGCCGCCTCGCTCGCCGCCGTTGCTGATTCCGGCCACCTCAGCACCTCCCGCTGCTACCAAACGACGCGCCTCACCGCGACGCGTCCGTAGAGATCAACCGCGGCTCAAACCGCCGTCTGTACGCGAAACCCGAGCAACTCCGGCGTGTTGCCGCCCCGGGTTTGGTCGCCGCCGGCTGGTCTCCGGTGACGCCGACGTGGCGCACTTACTTAGGGGCTAATGACCCTGTTAACTAACCCTGTGACACTGACAGTGGGCCCCGTAGCGGGTCAAAGCCCGGGTCAACGCGGGATTAGCCCCTGTGTCACTGACGTGTGGACCCCACACGTCAGGTTTGACCCTGACCGACCCGTGTTGACTTGCTGACGTCACGGTGACGCACTGCTGACGCAGTAAATGTTTCTGGAATTTAGATAATTCTTAAATGATTTATTAATTCCAGAAAATGCCTAAAACTTCTAAAAATCATAGAAAATTAACCGTAACTCCAAATGAAATAAATTATATATGAAAAATTATCAGAAAAATTCAAGGAATCCATCTGTACCATTTTCATGCATGTTAGAACAACTTATAGGTGCTGTTTAGCACAAATTAATTAAAGGGCATTTATTTAATCACATATGGAGTTTGAATTTGAATTTTATATTCAAACCAACTTCATTTAATCTGTTGCTCGTTGCATTAGCTCAAAACACATTCATATTGCCATGTCATGAGCATGCATCATATTGTGCATTGCATTGATTGTGTTCCTTTCTGTGTTGCCGGTATTTGTCCCCTCTCGATAGACGTGATACCGATGATGTGATCGTTGACACTGATGAAGACTCAATGTTATCTTCAGAAGTGCCAGGCAAGCAAAACCCCCTTGTTCATTCCGATACAATCCCACTCTCTCGCTCCTGCTCTCTTTTACTGCATTAGGACAACAACGATTCAATTGTTACTTGCTGCGGTAGCTGAACCCCTTTATCCTTTGCATGACCTGTCATTGCCACAGTAAATAGATGAAACCCACTAGCATGAGTAGGAGTTGTTTGAGCCCTGATGTGCCTACTCATTCATGCTTGTTTGTCATGCCTGCTACTGCTTAGAGTTGAGTCAGGTCTGATTCATCGGGGATGAATCAGAGGCGTGTGAACATGTCCTACTGTGTGTGAGCTAAGTGTGTGAACACGATTTGGTAAAGGTAGCGGTGAGAGGCCATGTAGGAGTACATGGTGGGTTGTCTCATTGCAGCCGTCCTCAGGAACTGAGTTCTGTGTTTGTGATCCATGATTCAGTTACTACCATACATTGGGCCCTGAAATATGACCCCGCTCGACTTCTTATTCACCCTAGTCCTCTGTCCAGGAGTTGCAAGTAGTTTCTGGTGTTTGTAGCTTACTGGAGGCCGTGGACAGCACTGACCATAGGGGTGGGCTGTGATGCGGTAGGTACGTGGCACGGTGTACCGGATGCCCGTTTGGTATCTCGGTGTAACGCCCCAGATATACTTTCCATACTTGTACTCCAACTCTTGTCGTCTCCGGCGCTAAGTTATATTTATTTCTCGGGTTCGGGTCTTTGTCTCCGTGTGTTGTTTTTCTTTTTCGTGCATCCCTTATCATGTTATCACATGCATTGCATTTGCATACATGTTCATCTCATGCATTCGAGCATTTTCCCCGTTGTCCGTTTTGCATTCCGGCGCTTCGTTCTCCTCCGGTGGTCATTTCTAGCTTTCTTTCTTGTGTGGGGATTAAACATTTCCGGATTGGACCGAGACTTGCCAAGCGGCCTTGGTTTACTACCGGTAGACCGCCTGTCAAGTTTCGTATCATTTGGACTTCGTTTGATGCTCCAACGGTTAACCGAGGGACCGAAAAGGCCTCGTGTGTGTTGCAGCCCAACACCCCCCAAATTTGGCCCAAAACCCACCAAACTCTGCTCCATGTCCTAGAGCGTTCGATCACGATCGTGTGGGCGAAAACCGCACCTCATTTGGACTCTCCTAGCTCCCTCTATGCCTATATATACACCCCTCCGTTTTCGGATCTCTCCCTCTCCCCGAAACCCTAAAAAAAACATCCTCCGCCGCCGACGGACACGTCCGCCCCAGCGCCGGACGCGTCCGCCGCCGCCCGCCTCCGCCACTCAGGCGCTGCCACGTGGGCGCGCGCCCACTTCGCCGCCGCCGGCCCGGGAGGCCCAGGAGGGGCCCCCGAGGCCCGATCCGTCGCCGCCCTTCGTCCCGTGCCCCGCCGCCGTCCTCTTCCCGGCCGGCCGCCGGCGCCGCCGCGCCCCGCCACCGCTCGCCGCTCCGGCCGCCGGCCTCCTCGCCGCCCCGCGCCGCCGAGGGCGCCGCCGAGCGCCGCCGCCCTCGCCCGCTGCTCCGGCGACCGACTCCGGTCGGCCCGGCCTCCTCCAACCTCCCCGGCGCCGCCTCGCGTCTCCCTCCGGTGAGCTCCGGCGAGAGCCCGGCGGACCTCGGTTTCCGCGTCGGTGAACAGTGCCCCGATCTGGATCTCAGATCCGAAATTCTAGGGTTGACTTTTTCCCTCTCCCTCTAATTTTTATGCATTCTTTGACTGCTTGTATCTCCGCAACCGTAGCTCCGTTTTGGGCATATGATATATCAAAATCTTCGCCTCGACATGTACATCATTTCATTCCATTGCATCATTTGCATTTGAGGTCATCTTGATACCCAAAATGCTGTTAGAAGGAGGCTTCGTGAGTTAAATTGCAGATCCGTTAGTTCATCATGCACTTTTGTCATTTTTGCTATATTTAATTCGTGCATGATATGCCTGTGCCCCTTTGGGATGTATTGTGAAGCATTTTGTCTTCTTTCCAGAGGTGCCACCCATGCATTTTTAGGATGTGTGTGTTGTCTTGTGCAAGCTTGCGAAGAGAGGTACCTGAGATTGCAGATTTCAGGGACTTAGTGATTTTCACTAAGTCTGGGATATTTTAGTTCATGATGCTATATGTCCAGCTTGTTTCCTAGTGATCCGTGCCTCTTTTGAGGATGATCAGTAAGGGAGTTTTGATATTTAAGTTATGCTCTATCCATCCATGTCTTGTTGGCATATGTGGAGTGCTCTAGGTTGACTCAATCGAGCTCAACTTTTGCTTCGTTGTTAATCTGGGCAGATCGTCAACTTGTTTGCGATTTCGCCGATGCTACCGTTAGTGTTCCATGCATGCTATGCCTTCGTTCTTGCCATGTGTAGCTAGCACTTTGTGCCTTCTTGCTGGTTATATGCTTTCCTTGCCATGACTTGCACCGTAGTGAGTGCATCGAGCTCGTTTACATGCCTTCGTGAGTTAAATTTCAGCATGTCTCAGTTTTCACTAAGTCTGAAAACTGATTGTGTTCGAGCGATGTTCGTGAGCTCGGTAGAGTATTTTGTGAACCCTTTTGGCCCCAGGTCACTTTGGGTGTTTTATTAAGCTTGTTGAGTAGCTCCATGCCATGTTCTTACTTGTCATGTTCAGGTTTTCTATCATGTTGTTTTGCTGCTCCGAAGAGAGCTTCGTGATCTGAAATTTCAGACTAGTGTTAATTTCACTAAGTCTGAAATCTGTTTTGCATTTGCGTTTTAGCCATGCTTGTTTGAACCTCTTAATGGATGAATTTGCCTATGGCTCAGTGCTAGTGTTTTGTCAACCATCTTGTGTACATTCACTGCCATGTATTTTGTTTTCATGTTTGGTGGCTGTAGCATGTTCATTTCGTTGCATTTAGATGCCTACTTGCTGTAAATCGCAGACCGGTGTCATATCTTAAAACGCTTGCCATTTCCAAACCGTAACTCCGATTCCAATGATCTTTATATCGTTTTCAAGCGATTTCATCCCCTCTATCCAGTGGCACACTTGGTTTTCCAAGTTGATGCCAGGTTCATGCATTTCCTGTCATATCTTGCATTTTGCATCCCGCATCGCATCCCGCATAGCATATCGTCATTTCATCATATTGCTTGGTCTTGCCCGTGGTTGATTGTATCCTTGTTGCTTGTTTGTCTTGTTGGGTAGAGCCGGGAGACGAGTTCGCTACCGAGGAGCCCGTTGAGTTTGCTTGTGAGGATCCAGTCAACTCTGACAACTGTGCAGGCAAGATGATCATACCCTCGAAATCACTACTATCTTTGCTATGCTAGTTTGCTCGCTCTTTTGCTTTGCCACTGCTACGATGCCTACCTTTTGCTTGTCAGCCTCCCAATTGCCATGTTGAACCTCTAACCCACCATTGTCCTAGCAAACCGTTGATTGGCTATGTTACCGCTTTGCTCAGCCCTTCTTATAGCGTTGTTAGTTGCAGGTGAAGATTGGAGCCGTTCCTTGTTGGAACATTTATATTCTTGTTGGGATATCATTATATTGCTATGTTATCTTAATGCATCTATATACTTGGTAAAGGGTGGAAGGCTCGGCCTCTCGCCTAGTGTTTTGTTCCACTCTTGCCGCCCTAGTTTCCGTCATACCGGTGTTATGTTCCCGGATTGTGCGTCCCTTACGCGGTTGGGCTATAATGGGAACCCCTTGATAGTTCGCCTTGATTAAAGCTTTTCCAGCAATGCCCAACATTGGTTTTACCATTTGCCACCTAGCCCCTTTTCCCTTGGGTTTCCGGAGCCCGAGGGTCATCTTATTTTAGCCCCCCCACGGGCCAGTGCTCCTCTGAGTGTTGGTCCGAACTAGAGCCCTGTGCAGCGCCACCTCGGGGAAACTCAAGGTTTGGTTTTAGTTGTACGGATTGCTCATCTGAGTGTGCCCTGAGAAAGAGATATGTGCAGCTCCTATCGGGATTTGTCGGCACATTCGGGCGGTGTTGCTGGACTTGTTTTAACCTGTCGAATCATCTTGTTGTACCGAGATACCGAGTCTGATCGGTGTGTCTTGGGTGGAGGTCTATTCCTTCGTTGACCGTGAGAGCTTGTTATGGGCTAAGTTGGGACCCCCCTGCAGGGATAGATCTTTCGAAAGCCGTGCCCGCGGTTATGGGCAGATGGGAATTTGTTAATGTCCGGTTGTAGATAACTTTAATTAAACTTAATTAAAACGAAACAACCGTGTGTGTTACCGTGATGGCCCCTTCTCGGCGGAGTCCGGGAAGTGGACACGGTGTTGGAGTTATGCTTGCGCAGGATGTTCCTTTAGCTTCTCGCTCGTGCTTCGCCTTCTCTTCTCGCTCTCTTTTGCGTATAAGTTAGCCACCACATATGCTAGTCGCTTGCTGCAGCTCCACATATATTTGCCTTATCCATTCCTATGAGCTTAAATAGTCTTGATCGCGTGGGTGTGAGATTGCTGAGTCCCTGTGGCTCACAGATACTACAACTCCAGATGCAGGTCCAGGTGATTCTGCTCCAGTTGACGATTACGAGCTCAGGTGGGAGTTCGACGAGGACTCTCAGCGATACTACGTGTCCTTTCCAGATGATCAGTAGTGGTGCCTAGTTGGGGTTATCGATTCAGGACCTTGTCGCATGTTGGGGGTCTTTTCTATTTTGGCACCGTAGTCGGGCCATGAGTGATTTGTTTGATGGATGTTATTTATGTACTCTGATGTGACGTGGCGAGTGTAAGCCAACTATGTTATCTCCCCCTTTTATTATATATTACATGGGATGTTGTAATGATTGCCTGACTTGCGGCATTGCTTTCAATGCGGTTATGCCTCTAAGTCGTGCCTCGACACGTGGGAGCTATAGCCGCATCGAGGGCGTTACAAGTTGGTAATCAGAGCCTTCCCCGACCTTAGGAGCCCCATTGCTTGATCGTTTTTAGCAGCCGAGTTGTGTCTAGAAAAAATGTTTTGAGTCCTTAGGAATTATATATCGGAGAGCTTAGGAATTCTTTTTACTTCCCAGTCTCCTCATCGCTCTGGTAAGGCATCCTGACGTAGAGTTTTGACTCTTCTCTTCTCAAATTTCACTAAAATTTTTTTTTAGGATCACGCGAGTATCTTGGTTTTGTTCCGATGGTTTTGTGACGAGAACATTGTTCTTGGTGCCTCCTGTCTTTAGGGGTTGTGGCAGTGTCCCGGGGAGTTGAGCTCCGAGGTGTTGTCGTCACAATTTTATCGTTGCAATTCTGGTATACTTGAGATATGTTCGCCGACATCGAAAATCTCTTTTATGCAGTTCGTTGGTGAGATAACCTCGACGCCACCCAGTACTGGGGCGGGAGTTCGGGAGTATCGCCATAACTTGTATAACGGATGCTTTTCGAAGGTTGAGGTAGATGGTTTCCGAAGTTTTCCTGGTTATGTGTTGAAGGATGGATACAGCTGGATGTAGGATTTGCTAGTTTGGGTGAGATATTGTGCTTCCCCTGTATCCCCAACACCTGATTGCATAACCGGAAAGGTTCGGGAGTTTCATAGGTGGGAATTCTAGTAGCTCTAGTTCTTCTTCCACGGATATTGGTTTGAGATTGGGATTTCTTACCGATTATTCGTTCTTGATCCGTACCTTGTTGATTTATTTCTCTACCTTAATTCTTCGTGGCTTCTCAATTTATGGATATGTGATCATTTGAAGAGGAATGCATTCGTTCATTTTGTTCGGATGTGAAGACTATATGTTGCAATTTTCATTCCGTTGGATTCAGCTTCTATATTGTTGTCTATCTATGTGCTAATGGTGGTCAACCTCTTCAGGATGGCTCCTCCAACGCGCACGACTCCGAATCCTAATCCGCCTCCACCTCCGCCTCCTCCGGAAGCATGGCAAGCTGTGATGGCCGCTACTAATGCAAACACACAGTTGATCATGCAAATCCTTCCAAGAGCGCAATCAAGGCAGTCAAGGGAATCAAGGCCATAATCAGCACCACTTTGCTACTCTGAACCAGTTCCTCGCTAATGGCCCAAAGACGTTCAGCGGTTGTGTTGAGGCTACCGATGCTGACGATTGGCTAGTGGATCTGGGCAAGCATTTTGAATGCAGCAACGTCAGGCCTGAAGATTTCGTCAAGTTCGCTTCTTTCCAGCTCAAAGATCAGGCTGCAGAGTGGTTCCAGCAGTACAAGGATTCCAGAGGTGGACGTGTTATCACTTGGGACGATTTCCGTCAAGATTTCCGCGCTCATCACATCCCTCAAAGTGTGGTTGAGAGTAAGCGTCAGGAATTCCGCAATCTGAAGCAAGGCTCTTTGTCTGTCTATGACTACAACAAGTTGTTCCAGAAGCTCGCCCGTTTTGCCAAGCAGGATGTTCCTGATGAGAAGAGCATGATCTATCAGTTCAGGGGTGGTCTTCGTGAGGAAATTCAGCTCGCTCTTGTTCTCTTTGAGCCGTTGAGATACGATGAGTTCTACAACATGGCACTGAAGCAAGAGGCTGCTCAGATGAGATGTGATGCTTCCAGGAAGCGTGCCAGAGATGTTACTCCGTCTTCCTCTACTCAAGTGGTCAAGCAGCAGAAGTATTGGCTTCCTCCTCCTCCGTTCCGTCAGCCGTATCAGCAGAAGAGCAAAGGTGGCAGTGGTTTCTCCCACCCACCCAACCCAGGCTTTCAGAACAAGTCTTCGTCTCAAGCTCCAAGATCGAGTGCTCCGTATCACCGTCCGCTTTCAGAGGTCACGTGCAACAAGTGCCAACAGAAGGGTCACTATGCCAACAAGTGTACCAACCAGAGGCGTCTTCCTCCTCCTCCTCCTGTCAGATCGGCAAGTACAGCTGTGGTCAAGCACAATCCCAAGCACGCCAAGGTCAATATGGTGAATGCAGCTCAGGCAGAGGATTCTTCAGATGTGATCATGGGTAACCTTCCTGTTAATGATATTCCTGCAAAAGTTCTTTTTGACACTGGTGCATCGCATTGTTTCATCTCGAGACCTTTTGCTTCCAAGCATGATTTTGTTACTCAAATGTTGCCGAGACCGTTGTCTATTGACTCTCCGGCCAGCCTCTTGACATCTCGAGTGTGTGTTCCGGATGTTACAATCACTTTGGGCGACTGCAAGTTTCTCTCTTCTCCGGTGGTTCTTGGCAATTCTGATATCGATCTTATTCTCGGGATGGACTGGCTCTCTAAGCATAAAGCTCAGCTTGATTGTGCAGCCAGGCAGATTCAATTGACTCATTCGTCTGAGGATGTCATTGTCTTTGCTGCTCGGGATAATACCATCCGGTTGTTTTCTCTCAATGAGAAGGGTGAATTGGATGCTATTTCGCAGATTCCTGTCGTTTGCGAATATCAAGACGTCTTTCCAGAAGAACTTCCAGGGATGCCTCCAAACCGGCCGGTTGAATTCGTTATTGAACTTGAGCCCGGTACGGAACCTGTGTGCAAACGTCCCTACAAGCTCGGCCCCGAAGAGTTGAAGGAGTTGAAGAAACAACTCGATGAGCAAGAAAGATTGGGTCTCATTCGGCCTAGTACTTCTCCGTGGGGTTGTGGTGTTCTTTTTGTGAAGAAGAAGGATGGATCGAGTCGACTTTGTGTTGATTACCGTCCAGTAAACAAGAAGACCATCAAGAACAAATACCCACTTCCCAACATCAATGAGCTGTTCGAACAACTCAAGGGTGCTCAAGTATTCTCCAAGCTTGATCTCCGTATGGGTTATCATCAGATTCGTATTCGTGAGCAAGATATTCCCAAGACGGCGTTCAGAACAAGCTTTGGTTCATATGAATACACCGTCATGTCTTTTGGCCTCGCCAACGCTCCTCCGACGTTCTCTCGCATGATGAACTTCATCTTCAACCCCTACACCAATGAATTCGTTTTGGTCTATCTCGACGACATTCTGGTTTTCTCGAAGAACAAGGAAGATCATGCCAAGCACTTGCGTTTGGTTCTTGACAAGCTCAGGGAACATCAGTTCTACGCCAAGTTCTCCAAGTGTGAATTTTGGCTCGATGAGGTTCTTTATCTTGGTCATATCATCTCTGCCAAGGGCATTTCCGTGAATCCTGAGAAGGTGTCCGCAATTGTGAATTGGGAACCTCCTCAGAACGTGAAGCAACTCCGCAGTTTCCTCGGTCTCGCAAGCTATTGCAGAAGATTCGTTGAAAACTTTTCTAAGATCGCCAAGCCTCTCTCAAATCTTCTTCAGAAGCACGTCAAGTACGTTTGGTCTCCGGAGTGTGATATTGCTTTCAACTCTTTGAAAGAGAAATTGATCACTGCTCCAGTTCTGACTCCGCCTGATGAAACCAAGCCGTACGAGGTCTTTTGTGATGCCTCTCTCCAAGGTCTCGGTGCTGTACTGATGCAAGAGAAGAAAGTTGTTGCTTATACCTCTCGCCAGTTGAAACCTAATGAGAAGAACTACCCCACTCATGATCTCGAGTTGGCGGCAGTTGTGCACGCTTTGTTGACTTGGAGACATCTTCTATTGGGAAGGAAAGTGGATATTTTCACTGATCACAAGAGTCTCAAGTACATCTTCACTCAGCCTAATCTCAACCTCAGGCAGACTCGATGGGTCGAAATGATTCAAGAGTACAATCCGAGTATCGAGTATACTCCAGGCAAGGCTAATGTGATTGCTGACGCTTTGAGCAGAAAAGCATATTGCAACAGTCTGATTCTCAAGCCTTATCAACCCGAGCTTTGTGAAGCTTTCCGCAAACTTAATCTGCAAGTTGTTCCTCAAGGTTTCCTCGCCAACCTTCAAGTCTCTCCTACCTTAGAAGACCAGATTCGCCAAGCCCAACTTCTTGATGCTATGGTGAAGAAGGTGAAGATTGGTATTGCAAAGAGTCAGTCCAAGTACAAGTGCTACCGACTTGATGACAAGGACACTCTCTTCTTCGAGGATCGAATTGTTGTGCCCAAAGGTGAACTTCGTAAGGTGATCATGAACGAGGCTCACAACTCTCTCCTCTCCATCCACCCTGGTAGTACGAAGATGTATCAGGACCTCAAGCAAGCTTATTGGTGGACTCGAATGAAGCGCGAGATCGCTCAATTCGTGAACGAATGTGATGTCTGCAGAAGAGTGAAGGCAGAACACCAAAGGCCAGCTGGTCTCCTCCAACCTCTTGCCATTCCAGAATGGAAGTTTGACCACATTGAAATGGACTTCGTGACTGGGTTTCCAAAGTCCAAGCGTGGCAATGATGCTATATTCGTCGTCATCGACAAGCTCACCAAAGTGGCTCATTTTCTGCCTATCAAAGAGTCGATCACTGCAGCTCAATTGGCGGAACTCTATACCTCTCGCATTGTCTCTCTGCACGGTATTCCTCAAGTGATATCTTCAGACCGTGGCAGCATCTTTACCTCCAAGTTTTGGGATTCTTTTCAGAAGGCCATGGGCACCAACATCCGCTTCAGCACAGCTTTCCATCCTCAAACAAGCGGTCAAGTCGAGCGTGTCAACCAGATTCTTGAAGATATGCTCAGGGCTTGTGTGATCTCCTTCGGCATGAAGTGGGAGGATTGTCTTCCTTATGCTGAATTCTCATACAACAACAGCTTTCAAGCAAGTTCGGGCAAGGCCCCCTTCGAAATTCTATATGGCAGGAAGTGCCGTACCCCTCTCAACTGGTCTGAAACCGGTGAACGTCAGCTGCTGGGTAATGACTTAATCACAGAAGCAGAAGAAATGTGCAAAGTCATTCGTGATAACCTCAAAGCAGCCCAGTCCCGCCAGAAGAGCTACTATGATAGTAAGCATCGTGATCTGGCTTTCGAGATCGGAGATCATGTTTACCTCCGCGTCTCTCCCATGAAAGGTACTCGTCGCTTCGGTATCAAAGGGAAGCTTGCCCCTAGATACGTGGGACCTTTCAAGATTGTCAGCAAGAGAGGCGACCTCGCCTATCAACTCGAGCTTCCTTCAAACTTTGCAAATGTTCATGATGTGTTCCATGTCTCTCAGCTTCGAAAGTGCTTCAAGACTCCTGACCGCACCGTCAACTTCGAGGACATTGAGCTCCAAGAAGATCTCTCCTATCGTGAGCACCCAGTTGCTATTCTTGAAGAGACTGAACGCAAGACTCGCAACAAGTCAATCAAATTTCTCAAAGTCAAGTGGTCACACCATTCCGACCGTGAAGCTACCTGGGAACGCGAGGATCACCTCCGTTCTGAGTACCCGGAGTTCTTTCAGTCCTAGATCTCGGGACGAGATCTTTTCGTAGTGGTGGAGTGTTGTAACGCCCCAGATATACTTTCCATATTTGTATCCAACTCTTGCCGTCCCCGGCGCTAAGTTATATTTATTTCTCGGGTTCGGGTCTTTGTCTCCGTGTGTTGTTTTTCTTTTTCGTGCATCCCTTATCATGTTATCACGTGCATTGCATTTGCATACATGTTCATCTCATGCATTCGAGCATTTTCCCCGTTGTCCGTTTTGCATTCCGGCGCTTCGTTCTCCTCCGGTGGTCATTTCTAGCTTTCTTTCTTGTGTGGGGATTAAACATTTCCGGATTGGACCGAGACTTGCCAAGCGGCCTTGGTTTACTACCGGTAGACCGCCTGTCAAGTTTCGTATCATTTGGACTTCGTTTGATGCTCCAACGGTTAACCGAGGGACCGAAAAGGCCTCGTGCGTGTCGCAGCCCAACACCCCCCAAATTTGGCCCAAAACCCACCAAACTCTTCTCCATCGTCTCGGTCGTTCGATCACGATCGTGTGGGCGAAAACCGCACCTCATTTGGACTCTCCTAGCTCCCTCTATGCCTATATATACACCCCTCCGTTTTCGGATCTCTCCCTCTCCCCGAAACCCTAAAAAAAAGAGAAAAAAACATCCTCCGCCGCCGACGGACACGTCCGCCCCAGCGCCGGACGCGTCCGCCGCCGCCCGCCTCCGCCACTCAGGCGCTGCCACGTGGGCGCGCGCCCACTTCGCCGCCGCCGGCCCGGGAGGCCCAGGAGGGGCCCCCGAGGCCCGATCCGTCGCCGCCCTTCGTCCCGTGCCCCGCCGCCGTCCTCTTCCCGGCCGGCCGCCGGCGCCGCCGCGCCCCGCCACCGCTCGCCGCTCCGGCCGCCGGCCTCCTCGCCGCCCCGCGCCGCCGAGGGCGCCGCCGAGCGCCGCCGCCCTCGCCCGCTGCTCCGGCGACCGACTCCGGTCGGCCCGGCCTCCTCCAACCTCCCCGGCGCCGCCTCGCGTCTCCCTCCGGTGAGCTCCGGCGAGAGCCCGGCGGACCTCGGTTTCCGCGTCGGTGAACAGTGCCCCGATCTGGATCTCAGATCCGAAATTCTAGGGTTGACTTTTTCCCTCTCCCTCTAATTTTTATGCATTCTTTGACTGCTTGTATCTCCGCAACCGTAGCTCCGTTTTGGGCATATGATATATCAAAATCTTTGTCTCGACATGTACATCATTTCATTCCATTGCATCATTTGCATTTGAGGTCATCTTGATACCCAAAATGCTGTTAGAAGGAGGCTTCGTGAGTTAGATTGCAGATCCGTTAGTTCATCATGCACTTTTGTCATTTTTGCTATATTTAATTCGTGCATGATATGCCTGTGCCCCTTTGGGATGTATTGTGAAGCATTTTGTCTTCTTTCCAGAGGTGCCACCCATGCATTTTTAGGATGTGTGTGTTGTCTTGTGCAAGCTTGCGAAGAGAGGTACCTGAGATTGCAGATTTCAGGGACTTAGTGATTTTCACTAAGTCTGGGATATTTTAGTTCATGATGCTATATGTCCAGCTTGTTTCCTAGTGATCCGTGCCTCTTTTGAGGATGATCAGTAAGGGAGTTTTGATATTTATGTTATGCTCTATCCATCCATGTCTTTGTTGGCATTTGTGGAGTGCTCTAGGTTGACTCAATCGAGCTCAACTTTTGCTTCGTTGTTAATCTGGGCAGATCGTCAACTTGTTTGCGATTTCGCCGATGCTACCGTTAGTGTTCCATGCATGCTATGCCTTCGTTCTTGCCATGTGTAGCTAGCACTTTGTGCCTTCTTGCTGGTTATATGCTTTCCTTGCCATGACTTGCACCGTAGTGAGTGCATCGAGCTCGTTTACATGCCTTCGTGAGTTAAATTTCAGCATGTCTCAGTTTTCACTAAGTCTGAAAACTGATTGTGTTCGAGCGATGTTCGTGAGCTCGGTAGAGTATTTTGTGAACCCTTTTGGCCCCAGGTCACTTTGGGTGTTTTATTAAGCTTGTTGAGTAGCTCCATGCCATGTTCTTACTTGTCATGTTCAGGTTTTCTATCATGTTGTTTTGCTGCTCCGAAGAGAGCATCGTGATCTGAAATTTCAGACTAGTGTTAATTTCACTAAGTCTGAAATCTGTTTTGCATTTGCGTTTTAGCCATGCTTGTTTGAACCTCTTAATGGATGAATTTGCCTATGGCTCAGTGCTAGTGTTTTGTCAACCATCTTGTGTACTTCACTGCCATGTATTTTGTTTTCATGTTTGGTGGCTGTAGCATGTTCATTTCGTTGCATTTAGATGCCTACTTGCTGTAAATCGCAGACCGGTGTCATATCTTAAAACGCTTGCCATTTCCAAACCGTAGCTCCGATTCCAATGATCTTTATATCGTTTTCAAGCGATTTCATCCCCTCTATCCAGTGGCACACTTGGTTTTCCAAGTTGATGCCAGGTTCATGCATTTCCTGTCATATCTTGCATTTTGCATCCCGCATCGCATCCCGCATAGCATATCGTCATTTCATCATATTGCTTGGTCTTGCCCGTGGTTGATTGTATCCTTATTGCTTGTTTGTCTTGTTGGGTAGAGCCGGGAGACGAGTTCGCTACCGAGGAGCCCGTTGAGTTTGCTTGTGAGGATCCAGTCAACTCTGACAACTGTGCAGGCAAGATGATCATACCCTCGAAATCACTACTATCTTTGCTATGCTAGTTTGCTCGCTCTTTTGCTTTGCCACTGCTACGATGCCTACCTTTTGCTTGTCAGCCTCCCAATTGCCATGTTGAACCTCTAACCCACCATTGTCCTAGCAAACCGTTGATTGGCTATGTTACCGCTTTGCTCAGCCTTTCTTATAGCGTTGTTAGTTGCAGGTGAAGATTGGAGCCGTTCCTTGTTGGAACATTTATATTCTTGTTGGGATATCATTATACTGCTATGTTATCTTAATGCATCTATATACTTGGTAAAGGGTGGAAGGCTCGGCCTCTCGCCTAGTGTTTTGTTCCACTCTTGCCGCCCTAGTTTCCGTCATACCGGTGTTATGTTCCCGGATTGTGCGTCCCTTACGCGGTTGGGCTATAATGGGAACCCCTTGATAGTTCGCCTTGATTAAAGCTTTTCCAGCAATGCCCAACATTGGTTTTACCATTTGCCACCTAGCCCCTTTTCCCTTGGGTTTCCGGAGCCCGAAGGTCATCTTATTTTAGCCCCCCCACGGGCCAGTGCTCCTCTGAGTGTTGGTCCGAACTAGAGCCCTGTGCAGCGCCACCTCGGGGAAACTCAAGGTTTGGTTTTAGTTGTACGGATTGCTCATCTGAGTGTGCCCTGAGAAAGAGATATGTGCAGCTCCTATCGGGATTTGTCGGCACATTCGGGCGGTGTTGCTGGACTTGTTTTAACCTGTCGAATCATCTTGTTGTACCGAGATACCGAGTCTGATCGGTGTGTCTTGGGTGGAGGTCTATTCCTTCGTTGACCGTGAGAGCTTGTTATGGGCTAAGTTGGGACCCCCCTGCAGGGATAGATCTTTCGAAAGCCGTGCCCGCGGTTATGGGCAGATGGGAATTTGTTAATGTCCGGTTGTAGATAACTTTAATTAAACTTAATTAAAACGAAACAACCGTGTGTGTTACCGTGATGGCCCCTTCTCGGCGGAGTCCGGGAAGTGTACACGGTGTTGGAGTTATGCTTGCGCAGGATGTTCCTTTAGCTTCTCGCTCGTGCTTCGCCTTCTCTTCTCGCTCTCTTTTGCGTATAAGTTAGCCACCACATATGCTAGTCGCTTGCTGCAGCTCCACATATATTTGCCTTATCCATTCCTATGAGCTTAAATAGTTTTGATCGCGTGGGTGTGAGATTGCTGAGTCCCTGTGGCTCACAGATACTACAACTCCAGATGCAGGTCCAGGTGATTCTGCTCCAGTTGACGATTACGAGCTCAGGTGGGAGTTCGACGAGGACTCTCAGCGATACTACGTGTCCTTTTCAGATGATCAGTAGTGGTGCCTAGTTGGGGTTATCGATTCAGGACCTTGTCGCATGTTGGGGGTCTTTTCTATTTTGGCACCGTAGTCGGGCCATGAGTGATTTGTTTGATGGATGTTATTTATGTACTCTGTTGTGACGTGGCGAGTGTAAGCCAACTATGTTATCTCCCCCTTTTATTATATATTACATGGGATGTTGTAATGATTGCCTGACTGGCGACATTGCTTTCAATGCGGTTATGCCTCTAAGTCGTGCCTCGACACGTGGGAGCTATAGCCGCATCGAGGGCGTTATACTCGGGAACCCTGTTCACATCGTTTGGGGCTGTGAGCGAAACTCCGGCCGGATCTCCTCATGGATGGAACCCGAATAGGCGATAAACCTGGACTAGAGACTTGAGTGTTTAGGTAGGCCGTGGTCTACACCCACGTCGGTTTTCGCTTGAAGTCTGCCGAGCACATGTCGTGTGCAGACGCTAAGTGGTGGAAACATGTATGAAGAAGTACACCCCTGCAGGGTTAACATCATCTATTCGAATAGTCGTGTCCGCGGAAAAGGACTTCTGGGTTGCTTATATCAGTTCATAGACAAGTGAAAGTGGATACTTTAAAATGCGCAAGATAAGCGTGAGTGCTATGGATGGCGTTCTCGTAGGGAGACGGGAGCGGATCCATAGTGGTGTATTGATATGGTGAATATGTGGACTCGTGTGCGCCACCTCAAAAGAGTCGCTTGCAGTCGTAGTTTAGGATAGCCACCGAGTCAAAGCTGGCTTGCTGCAGTTAAACCCCACCATCCCTTTGTTGATAATGATGCATATGTAGATAGTTCTGATGTAAGTCTTGCTGGGTACATTTGTACTCACGTTTGCCTATTTTATGTTTTTGCAGAGAGACTTCAGTCTCACTAGTAATTTCGCGTGGTCTTCGACGTTTAGCTTGTTACCTCAGCTACGATCTTGAGCCCTCGGCAGGATCTGGTAGATAGTCAGGCTTCTCAGCCTTTTTCATTTATAGATGTCTGTACTCAGACATGATAGCTTCCGCTTGTGCTTTGATTGGTATGCTCTGATTGTTGGGTCATGAGACCCATGTTTGTAATATCTCGCTCCTCGGAGCCTATTGAATAAATTACTTGAGTCGTAGAGTCATGTTGTGATGCCATGTTGTGTTTGCACGTATCGAGCATATTGTGTGTATGTTATTGAAATGCTTGGTATGTGTGGGATCTGACCATCTAGTTGTTTATCTTTAGTAGCCTCTCTTACCGGGAAATGTCTCCTAGTGTTTCACTGAGCCATGGTAGCTAGCTACTGCTCCGGAACACTTAGGCTGGCCGGCATGTGTCCTTCTTCATTCCTGTGTCTGTCCCTTCGGGGAAATGTCACGCTTTGAGTACCGGAGTCCTGTTAGCCCGCTACAGCCCGGTTTACCGGAGTCCTGCTAGCCCAGTGCTACAGCCCGGACCCACTTGCTGATGACCGACACGTTCGAAGCTGGGTCATGGATGCCTGTCCCTGTAAGTCTGTGCCACTTTGGGTTTACGACTAGTCATGTCAGCCCGGGCTCTTTATCATATGGATGCTAGCGACACTATCATATACGTGAGCCAAAAGGCGCAAACGGTCCCGGGCAAAGGTAAGGCGACACCCGTGGGGATACCATGCGTGAGGCCGCAAAGTGATATGAGGTGTTACCGGCTAGATCGATGTGACATCGAGTCGGGGTCCTGACAGCGACACCGTGGATGCTGACACTGACACGAGGCCGATGTACGGGTGCGTGCTCACTATTACTACCCCTCGGAGGTCCGTGGGCGGCAACACTGGCTACGTCAAGGTGACTTGGACTCTGCCGAGCTAGGACCTTCCCACCAATGTGGACATGGAAGACGCATGGTATTATTTGACCCCCAACAATGTGAATGGGGACTCCAAGGAGGTTGACCTGGACATATGCATTACTAAGTTAAATTTCGATCATTAGTCTTCTCTCAATGTAATCCACTGTGTAAGCATGTGGAGACTTCCATCCATGATCTTGCTCTATTGGAGTATCGCGCATGAATAAAAGTGTATCCATTTATGGTTTAGTCTAGAATCTTCCATGTATGAGTTTTTACTACAGTACCGGTGAAAGACTTATGATGAACCATTTCTTGCAAAGCACAATAAGAGTTATTTCTTCACAAGTTTTGGATGCAGGTTGAACAGTTGAATGCTTTTGTTTGCAAAAGATACTTTTTTTATCTATTCACCCGAATGTTTCTGAGCTCTAGAGATGAAATAATATCCAAAGAAACCTATCGATACCTGTTACACATGAGATGACCCAACATCCTTTGTCAAAATAAACAACACCCCGATCAATGCATTTCACTCTTCCATGCAATGGACGGGCACCTTACTTGCTCCTACAGGTGCTTAAGCTTGCCACATAGGCATAAAGTTATGTGGCAAGTTAATCAAGAAAAGAGAGACTAGTTTGGTGACCCAAGGAAGAAATGGTGCTAAGCGCGTGTACCTAGGTGAAAAGACAATTTTGAGTCTATAGCTAATTAAATGAAGCAAACTTAGCAACACCATTTCATTGGAAGAGATCACTCCTGGGCAAATGCAATGAATACTAGTACTCCCTGTGTCCCATAATATAAGAACGTTTTTGGCACTACACTAATGTCAAAAATGTTCTTATACTATGGGACGGAGGGAGTACGAAGAAAGAGATAGAGAGGAGTAAAAAAACACATATAGCCAACCTTATAGCCAACCTTGTTGTAGTATGAGTGACTAAGTGATGACTATGTATGACTTGCCAACATCAGATAACCTAACGCACCGTGTTAAATCTCCAAGGGCGCGACCGCGCGAGCGATGCGACGGACGTGGTAGGCGCAACCATGATACGGGCTGCTGGCAGCTCTTGGATCTGAGATCAAACGGCCGCATGCTAAGTTTCTGAAAATTTGCAGAATAACCCTCCAGGATAGGATATTCACCCATAGGTCTAGAATCATGCCATGCAACCGTTCGATCTCAGATCCAAGGGCTCTCGGAAGCCCGTATCATGGGAGAATGGAAAGCCACTACCCCGCCGTTCGCACGCTGGTAGTTCGCTCCTACTCGTCCCCACACGTCCTTTAATACTACGACGGTTCGCTCCTAGTCTTCCTGTCCATTCACATTATGGCAGTTCCACTAATCCTAACCCTCCTCCCAAATCCATGGCGTCCCAAATCTCCCCGATCGGCGGTGAGTACAAGGTTAGAACCATCACCGGTGATGAGTTCGACGTCATCTACACCTGTTCTTCCGCAACGGTGAAAGGATGCCTTTCTCGCTTCAGACGTATGTTCGAAGACTCAGATGATGAGTGGGTCGCTGGGCTAGATGTTAAGTACACCACAGTCGTGGGACGAGAGAAGGATCTAAAGGACGAAGAGAGGAAGAAGCCCGCCATGATCCAGGTTTGCGTGCATGACTTATGCTTGGTCTACCACATATGCCATGCCGACGTTGAGCGCCAGGATTTTAAGGACTTCCTTGAGAGCAACCTAGTCAAATTCGTTACTGTAGACTTTGGTAACGACAAAGAAGTCATGCGTCGGATAGGCCTCGTTGTAGGCAACACCTTCGACCTCCAAAAGAATCGGCTGGTGTCCTCTCGTTAGCCTTCAATGCTGACCCTGGCAGGAGCCATGGTTCATCCTTCATACGGTAAACTGGAGAAACCTCCATACATGTTTCATCGTCATGCATGGCAGCGGAATGTACTAGATATAGACCACATCCACTACACTTTAATGGATGGCTACCTTTGTTTCAATATATACAAGGGTTGGATGAAGAGCAACATCCAAGTTGGCGGTTCAAGCAAAGAAGTATCGGCCAAGAGGAAGAGGGACAAGGACGAAGTCGAGGACGTGAACGAGGACTCCGAGTAAGGTGGCAGTGTCGTTGCTCATGGTGGTTCTAATGCAGTGTCTACCGGAATAGTTGCAAAGTTTAATTTCAGGTGTGCTTAATTTAATTTGAGGGGTGTGTTGTGCTGAGCCCCCAGGAGAACTATGCTATGTTTCTTCTTGTTACCTTAACTCTTTAGTACGTACATACTAGTATTTCTTAAATTTCATCTTTTAGTTGGTATAGTACTACCACTCGTTTCTTCACATTATATACGTACAATATATATGGCCAACATCATATAGCCAGCAGTTTTGTTGTCAAAGAATTTCAGGGTGCTTAGTTTTGTCAAAGAATTTCATGGTGCTTAGTTTTATTTGAGGGGTGGGTTGTGCTGGACATCATTATTGTGACTAGCCTTTTTAATAGTACTATATGCATAATTTGGCGACGAGCGCTCTCTGTATGTACCACATTTTTTTTAATTTCAAGTTTTGCTCCATGGCGCAATCCATCGATACTACTATTGTACAAAAGTATACATTTTTTAAAAGGCTAGAGGGCGGGGCAGTCTAGATTGGTCGGTTTCACGAGAGGCGAGGGCCTTTGTGATTTGACGGCTCATTACTGCTGGAAGGCGGGGCCTTGTGGTTTGACTGCTCGTATAAATGCGCCGACGGCCTGATCGAGGAGGAGCAAAGAACCATGCGGTATACTCAAGTTTTGCACTGGAGTAGTACTGCGACGGAGGAGCACGAAACATGGCATCCCAGTGCCATATGGCGATAAAAAATGATCTAATTTTCTAGTCATCTCATTGTTAGCATTGTTCTATTCATTCCCTCAAAAAAACCATTGTTCTATTCATGCCTCGCAGAGAACGTGACACGTGCGGCGAAACACCCGAAGCAAAAGATGAAACACAGCAGCAAAAGAAGAAGGAAGATTATCACCCCAAATGATCTAATTCGTCGTGGAGTCATAACTGCTTCTTCATCGCCTCCACGACCTCCATCTCCTTGCGCGTCTCCTCTGCCATCTTCTTCATTCTGTCCATGACGCGGGATTTCTCGACGCGAGCCTTCATCATCTGTTCCACGGCCGCATTACGTACCTTGACAGCAGCCGGGTGCTCGATGCGGAGCTTCGCCAACTCCTCCTTGTGTTCCATGACGAGGGCCTGCAACATCTTCATTGAGGAACTACCATTCTCATGTAGCTTCTTCCAGCCGGCGTTCTTCTCCTTCAACAGGTCGATCTCATGGCAGAGCTTCGCCTTGTCCTCCTAAAGTCACAGGATTTCACCGGTCGCCTTCTTCTCTGAGGCAATGCTCTTCTTCAGCAGCATCACCAAGCCGGCGGTCAACTCCCCCTGCTGATTGAGCTCAGCGGGCATGTCATCGAGGCTCTCCTTCAGCAACTCCATCAAGCCTTGGATGAACTCCTTTTGCTTATTGAGGTGCATATTGAGCTGATCAGGCATGCCATAGAGGGATAACGACTCCAGCTCCACCGGCTCGGCATGTTCGCCTCCGTGGCTAGGGCGCTCCTGGGAGCCATCGCCTGCACGTGAGAGATCTTTCAAGGTCTCTGCGTGGCGGCGAGCCCTCTCTTTTTCTCCGCATCCTTGGTTGCCGCTCCCTTGTTACGAGTAGTTCTCGACCTAGAGCTCTGCTCATAGGCCATGGCAACGCCGGACGAAGAAGAAGCACTTATGAGGAGGAAAGGTAGAGTAATTTTCGGTTAGGTAGTTCCCCTTTTTATAACCTAAGTACTAGCACTAGTACTAATACCTGCGTAGTGGGAACACATTCAGGTTTGGTACTGTAACGCCCCGAATTCGATACGCCAGGTGTCCGCCAGTTATTCACCGTCGTTGCCATGTCATTTGCTTGCGTGTTGCATTTTTCCATGTCATCAGGTGCATCTAATTTTTGCAGACATGCTCGTCTCATGCATTCGAGCATTTTCCCCGTTGTCCGTTTTGCAATCCGGCACTCCTATGTCCTCCGGCGTTCCCCTCTTGTCTCTTGTTGTGAGTGGGTGTTAAACATTCTTGGAATGGAACGAGGTTTGCCAAGCGGCCTTGCTATAGCACCGGTAGACCGCCTGTCAAGTTTCGTGCCATTTGGAGGTCGTTTGATACTCCAACGGTTAACCGGGTAACCCTAAAAGCCTCTTTTGTCTTGAAGTCCAACACCCCTCTAAAGTGGCCCAAAACCCATCCAAACCCCCTCCATGCTCTCGGTCGTTCGATCACGATCGTGTGGGCGAAAACCACACTCCATTTGGAGTCTCCTAACTCCTCCTACCTATAAATAGGTGCCCCTCCCCGAATTTTCGCGCAGTCCAACCCTAGCTTCTTCCTCCTCGCGCAGCCGGACACGTCCGGACCCCGTCGGACATGTCCGCCCGTCCAGCGCCGCCGCGCCCAGCCAACATGAAGCTGCCACATGGCGTTCCCCACCGCGAGCCGCCGCCAGCCCGCATGGGCCCGCCTCCGGCCCTCCTGGCCCGCGCGCCGCCCACCGCCGGGTCCCGTCCCTGCCGCCTCGCGCCTCACCGCCGACCGCCGCCGCGGGCGCCGCGCCTCCCCGGCCCGTCCACTGCAGGCCCCGCGCCGCCGCCCCGCGTCGCGTCCTCCCCTGCCCGTCGATCTCTGCTGCCGGCGCCTCCCGGCCGCCGCCCGCCGCCTCCCGGCGCCGCCTTCCGCGCCCCCACGCCGGCGCCCCGCCACCGCCGCCGGCCGACCCCTCGCCGGAACCGAGCCGCTGGCCCCAGCGCCCTTCTCCTCCCCCCCTCGTCGGCCTCTCCTTCCTCTCCGGCCACCATCGTGCGAGCTCCGGCGAGTTCTCGTCCACGGGAACCGTGCCTCGATCTGGATCTGGAATCCCAAGGTTGACCCCGAAATTCATCCAAGTCCCGAAATTATTTACATTATCATGCCATGTTCATCGCATCATAACTTGCTGCATACTGCTCCGTTTCGTGCGTGTAATTATGTCAAATTGTTCGCCTCGACGAGTACTTCATTTCATTCCATTGTGTCATGTTCATTTTGAGTCCATCTTGATGCCTGAATCATCGTTGCAGGAGTGCTATATAATGTTATCTGTTGTCTGCTAACAGAACATGCTCATTTGTCATTTTTGCCATGATTGATGTGTGCATCCTATGCGGCTGACGTCTACATGAGTTTTGATCTATGATGTGCCATCTTTACAGTGGTGCCATCCATGTATTTTTGTGGTTCTTGTAGTGAGTGCATCAAGCTTGTTAAGTAGGGTACTTGTTGTTGTTGTTTTGCTAGGCTGATTCTGTTATATGTTCTTGCTATGTAAACCTGCTGCAACAAGTCATTCTATGCATAATCTGGAGATGTTCACTAAGGATGTTTTGTCATACACATCATGCTCTATGCATTCATACCCCTGGTTGCATTTATAGCCTGCTGTAACTTGCTGTTATCATGCTCCAAATTTGCTAAATAATGTTGCTGTCAGCCTGTTAACATTAATTAAGTCCAATGTTGCCATGATTGTTGTTAGTGATCCATGCACCCTATGAACTTGTTCTTGCCATGCTTATCTTCTAAAACATGTATTCTTACTTTTGATAACCTTGTCATGCCTACTTATTGTTCTGTGGTGAGTGGTTCAAGCTCAACAACATGCCTACTTATTGTTGTTCCTGCCATGTATGAATCTGTCATATCATTTGTCATGTTTACATGGGTGCCATCATATTTTCTGTGCCATTTTGGCTCATGGTCAGTAAAGTACTTTTGTTCTATGCATTTAGTATTATCGTGCCATGCCTTAAGTTTCTATGATAAGTTCCTGTAGCATGTTGTTTGATAGCTCTAAACATGGCAACCTGATGTTATTTCTTCAAAGTCTGAAACTGTTATTATTTGCCATCTTGCCATGTGTTTTCGAGCATGTTCTAGTGATTTCTGGAGATAGCTCAGTGTTCATGTTTTGCCATGCTTTACCTGTACTTCATGTCCATGCCTTTTGTTCTTATGTTGGGGTGTTGTAGCTTATTGGTTTGATGCTTGTAAGATGCCTAGTTGCTGTTTTGGACAGCTTGTCCTTTAACCTTGTATGATGTGTATGTGTTGAACCGTTGCTCCGTTTTGAGTATGCTCTATATGAAACTTGCTTGATTTTGCATGTAGTTTCATATTATCATGTTGATCCTTGTTTTGCATCAATGCCATGTTTAACTTGTTTTGCTCATATCTTCTAGACCGTAGCTCCGAATCTAATGAACTTTATATGTAACTTGACTAGAATTTCGTGTCGATCCTCTTGGTGCTCTTAACTTGCTGTTTAACAACTTGAACATAAGGTTTATTCAGTTCTGGACCAATTTCTAAATTTGCATATGAGGACTTCCGGAATTGTTATATGTTTTTTCCGGCCTCATTTAAACTTGCCTTGATGTGTTGTTTTTGTTTGCATCATCTCTTGCCATGAGTAGCCTCATGTAGCCTTGTCATGCATCTTGCTTGTTGTGCATCCTGTCTTGTCTATGTGTGGTGTGTTTACCATGTTGTGTGCTTCTTCTTGATAGTTCCTGTTTCGTTGCGGTCGTGAGGATTCGTTCATCTACGCGTGGTTCGTCTTCGTGGCTTCATCTTCTTCATGGACTCGTTCTTCTTCCTAGCGGGATTTCAGGCAAGATGACCGTCACCTTGGATCTCATTACTATCATTGGGATGCCATAGCTTTGCTGCGCTACCTATCGCTTGCTCTTCAAGCCTCCCAAATTGCCATGTCAGCCTCTAACTTTGTCACCCTTCCCAGCAACCCGTTGTTTGGCTATGTTACCGCTTTGCTCAGCCCCTCTTATAGCGTTGTTAGTTGCGGGTGAAGTTGAAGATTGCTCCATTGTGGACAAGATTATGTTGGGATATCACAATATCTCTTATTTAATTAATGCTTCTATATATTTGGTAAAGGGTGGAAGGCTCGGCCTTATGCCTTGTGTTTTGTTCCACTCTTTCCGCCCTAGTTTCCGTCATATCGGTGTTATGTTCCCGGATTTTGCGTTCCTTACGCGGTCGGGTGATTTATGGGACCCCCTTGACTGTTCGCTTTGAATAAAACTCCTCCAGCAAGGCCCAACCTTGGTTTTACCATTTGCCTCACCATCACCTACTTTTCCCTGGGGAGTAATTAACCCAAGGGTCATCTTTATTTTAGCCCCCCCCCGGGCCAATGCTTGTCTAAGTGTTGGTCCAAACTAGAGCACCGTGCGGGATCATCCATTGGCAACTTGGGTTACGTCGGTACCTGTACGCTTAGCTTATCTGGTGTGTCTTGAGAACGAGATACGTGCAACTCCTATCGGGATTGTCGACACATCGGGCGGTCTTGCTGGTCTTGTTTTACCATTGTCGAAATGTCTTGTAAACCGGGATTCCGAGACTGATCGGGTCTTCCTGGGAGAAGGTATATCCTTTGTTGATCGCGAGAGCTTATCATGGGATAAGTTGGGAAACCCCTGTAGGGTATTATCTTTCGAAAGCCGTGCCCGCGGTTATGTGGCAGATGGGAATTTGTTAATTTCCGGTTGTAGATAACTTGACACCAGATCCGAATTTAAACGCATCAACCGCGTGTGTAGCTGTGATGGTCTCTTCTCGGCGGAGTCCGGGAAGTGAACACGGCTCTGTGTTATGTTTGACGTAAATAGGAGTTCAAGATCACCTCTTGATCATTGCTAGTTGACGATCGTTCCTTTGCTTCTCTTCTCGCTCTTATTTGTGTATGCTAGCCACCGTATCATCCTTAGTCGCTGCTGCAACCTCACCACTTTACCCCTTCCTTTCCCATTAAGCTTTGCTAGTCTTGATACCCATGGTAATGGGATTGCTGAGTCCTCGTGGCTCACAGATTAATACAACAACAGTTGCAGGTACAGGTTTTGCGATGATCATGACGCGAGAGCGATGTTTCCTTGTTTTGGAGTTCTTCTTCTACTTCTTCTTCGATCAAGGGATAGGTTCCAGGCCGGCAGCCTGGGCTAGCAGGGTGGATGTCTTTTGAGTATCTGTTTGTGTTTCATCCGTAGTCGGATGGTGCTCTTTTGTAAGATGATGTTGTATTCGTGTGGCATTGTATGCCCTTTGTATGTATCCCTATCTATTATGTAATGTTGATGTAATGATATCCACCTTGCAAAAGCGTTTCAATATGCGGTCCTATCCTTGGTGGGACCTTCGAGTCTCTTTAGGATAGTATCGCATATTGGGCGTAACAGGTACGTACTAGTAGGTGTGAGCAGGCTTTCAAATGTGATGGGAACAAGGTAAAGATTAATTGATGGTTTTGGTTTCGAGGCCCGAAATGGCTCCCGATGAGTTTAGCGGAACATAAATTTCAAGTACTACACTGCTCAAATGCGTAAATATTATGTTACTGTCAAAAATTGGCACAAAATACAAAGGAGACCAATGGAAGTACTACTAGCAACCCACGATTTAAATACTCGCATGCGTGCAGTGGAGTAATAATGTCTTTCTTCCGCCCTCACGTCCACTCAATTTGCATGCGCTGTATTAATTGACCATCAATGAAGTGAACGACTTTACACGCGTCAAATTATCACATGGGGGGGATCTTGGTACAAAATTGCATCCGCCCGTGTACCTGCATGTGCGTGCGAGGGAATGAGTGCGTGCGTGGCGTGCATGCACATCTTCGCTTCATGCATGTACCGCCAGTATGGCTCAGGGAGGACGAGTACATCTTCTGGAACCAGCAGCACGTCACTGTGATCAATCCATGTAGGGAGGTCGCGACAACGCCTCCACATGTGCCACATGGCTTCATGAACTGTAAGAGAGACACTGTGTAGCGTGCCATTGGTATTCTAATTTACGTGTTTTGCACATGCTCGAAGTACTAGTAAGGTACACGTGCATTGCACGCATCAGATTTTGCAACCAAATTATGAATAAATACTACACTATAGCATGTAAACTCTGAGTCATATATGCCTGATGTAGCCCTTCGTTTAATTCTTATAGTTCATCTCATTCAAAATCAATTAGAAGGTGCTTGGATACGTTTTAGTCCCATGACTAAAAGTAGTGAGACTAAAACATGCTAGCCTCATCCATGCTTGGATCCAAATACTAAGGAGACTAAAATCAAGTTAATGAGCATTTATTATCCTCCAGACCCTCCAATCCAGAACTCGCCTGTGTTAAAGTAGAGGAGTTAAATGAGGAGAGAGAGGACTAATCCACATTTTAGTAGGGGTACCCCTGACTAAAATTTTTTTAGTCTTAAGACTAGTTTTAGCCCCTCTTTAGTCAGGGGTGCTTGGAACTTTAGTCTCTTAAAGAGACTATTTTTAGCCAGACTAAAATAAGTCCCTTGGATCCAAGCACCCTCTTAGTTTATATAAAAAATCTAAGAATGCGGGAATAGCAAAAAACATGGGATTATAGTGGAATGTCGTCTTGAATCATGCAGGATTGTAAGAGTGTTTGATTGTGCATGGAGAAAACGCAGAATTCTTTCAAAGAGGTTTGAGTGGATGGGATGTTTCCTATGAAATCTAGTGCAAATGAATCATATGGAAAAATTCCTATGGTTTACTATCCTACGAATCAAACAACCAAGATAGGAAAAATTCCTAGTGATTAGAATCCTCCAAAATTCCTTTGAGAATCCTTTGAATCAAATAAGCCCTTAATCTATTTTATGATTCATGGAATTGTGTGTTATAAAGTATAAAGTAAAAACAAATAATGGCAATTCAACTAGAAAAAAAGTTTGGGCAGTTATGATACGGAAGATTCTAGAACAAAAGAGAACCACTGTTGTTTTGAGGTTTCTGCATTATGCTTAAGTTCAACCATGGAGTCTGCTAGATTGTACATGTGGAAAAATCCGGTGGGGGGCTAGAAGATGGTGCGAGGGGCCGAGTGGAGGGAGACTATGAAGGAATGCACAAGTGCGAGATCGATATTTAGAGAGAGGGGGTGAACACGTGCGCTGTTGCACGCAGAGGCGGAGCCATGAAAAATAAATGAGCTAGGGGGCCAAGCATTGCTAAACCTTTACGAGGAGGGTCAATTCATGAAATTAAACCTTTTTTAGCAGCAATTGTCTAATGATCACATTCATATTAGCCTCGATATATAGTGATGTTAGGGGGGCAGGGCCCTTACTGCCCCCTGTCTTCGCCATTGTGCACGCGTCTGAGAGATGAAGCAAAAGGCATGGATGATGAGAGGGGGACGTTGGATATATAATTAATGTGGGTGTATTAGCTATATATGTTAATCCTATATAGAGAGGTATAGATTGATCGATGTGGACATGGGAAAGAGGGTGAGACCTCACTGGATATATCGATTGATCGGTTTGTGTGGAAAACTATGAAAGACCTAGCTATATACACACATACATAGAGGAACATCGATCGTTGCGCATGCATGCGTGAGAGATAAAGAATGCCCGATATGATGGAAAGGGGGATGTGTGTGGGTGTGTGACTTCATGGGAGACCGACCTGAAGAAAAAGATTGCATGCGTGTGATGGATAATGCCGACTGGTAGTGTGTGTGCATGCATGCACGAGAGAAAGTTAGTGGTACAATTATAAAGAGAAGACTACTATGTGGGTGTAAAAGAATAGGTGAGGTCATAATCAATGTAAAGTTGAATTCAACTATTTGAATAAGAGATCCTGATGTTTGAAACCCATGCATGCATGAATATAACGGAGATCTGCACGGTGTGGTTTGGAAACAAGCATGTTGTAATGTATACACATTGAACAAGGTCAGACTGATTTGAAATTGAGATACCGATGGCAGACATCATTTGGCTATGTCGCATCCGTGCATGGACACACTATTCTAATTGGAGATGATGGGCGGCTTTCGCATCACGCGCATAACTGGTTTGCTACCAACATTTGGCATTGCCAATATTTGGCAAGCCAACATTTGGCATAATCAAAAGTTGCCAACATTTGGCAACTTTTTGTGAGATTGGCAACAAGAATTGGCAAGCAACCAATCTCTAGCCAATATTTGGCAGTTGCCAAAATTTGGCATGCCAACTTTTGGCATCAAACCAATTATGCTTCACATATCTATATCTATACCCCCATATATATATATATTATATTATATATATTTTTATGTTGTGTGCAGGTAACTTTAACTTTGTAAGATGGTCGTTCGATGAGGCGAATCCGATGGTCAAAAGATGGCAAATTTGAGCACTATTGGCCGTTGGATATCATCTAGATTCCACCAGATTTCGCCACATGTATAATCTAGAAGACTCCATGGTTGAACTTAAGCATAATGCACAAACATCAAAACACAAGCACTTCTTATTTATTCTAGAATCTTCCGTATCAGAATTGCCCAAATGTTTTTCTACATGATTTGCCATTATTTGTTTTTACTTTATGTCTTCCAACGCACAATTCAATGAATCTTAAAATAGATTAGCTTTCTTAAAAAAACTAGATGATTTTGAATGAAATGAACTACAAGAATTAAACGAACATCTACATCATGCATATATGGCTCAAAGCTTGCATGCTACAATGTGGTATTTATTCATAATTTGGTTGCCAAATCTCATGCGTGCAATGCACGTCTACCTTACTCTAGTCTAAATGGTGTTTGTGTGTGTGTTGTGCGTGTTGAGGTGCAAATTGTCTTTTTTGGGTACATGTTAAGCTTGTTCTTCCAAAATTTCAAGCCGCGCCTTGTTATGCAGAAAATTGAAGCTAGCGTCTCTGTCTATCGTGCTGCGAAACTCCCGCCTCTTCAACCCGCGCCTTGTTAGCCCGAAATATTTAAGATATATCTTTGTCTCGTTGTGCTCCGAAAACTCCCTCCATATCAACCCACGCCTTGCTATTTCGAAATTACAACGCGCGCAAAAACTCCCACCTCCTGTGAATCCCGACACGCAAAATGCCCGTGGTACCCGTGAACTGAAAGAACCGCCTCGAATCGGTGGGGGGGGGGGGTACATTCGTAACTAACCCCACATTTCGGACAAGCGTGTCTCTAAGCAATGGTTCCCCACTTCCATCCCATCCGCCCACCCATTCATACACCGAGGCCGCGAAAACCCGCGACGAAACCCCACACCCTGCTCCGTCTGCCACCCAGCCGGAGCCTCTTCCCCGATGACATCATCCATAGCAACACCTCGACGTCCCTCATCCACCGTACCGGATGAGGATCCATCGTCGATCTCATCGTCCCGCCATTTCAGCCACCCCGTCCTCCACCTCCAAGGAGCTGCCCCGATGTTCCCCTCATCTTTCGTGCCACCTCCCTTCCCACACCGCTGTCTTCACCTACACCACCGGAAGAGCATCGTCATCACCGTTTCCTCGGATGAAGCTGTGTCCTAATCGGTGCCACCAAAGAGGTTGTACACTAATCACCGCATTTTCTTCTTGATTCGATCTCATGGTGCTGTCGGCGCTCGGTCCTAAGCCGACACGGTGCGGCTCCATCCACGGCGGCGTCGCCGGCCACTTCCTGCATGGCGTCGCTCCCTCGGCGACGACGCCCACATCAGTAGGAGTTGCTGCTGCTTTATCTCTCGCTCGCGCTGCTACTCTGCTCTTGCTCTCGGTCCCCTATCAGGTCTGCTCTTGCTATTGCTCTTGCTCGCGCTGCTGCTCTCGCTCTTGCTTGCGGTGCTGCTTTGATTTGGCTACACTTCATTCGACTGAATCGACTTTTGGGTCAGTCGATTTTCAAGGGGTGGGCTCGCCTGGGTGAAGGAAGAACCAGCCGCAGCGGGGAGGGGGGCTCACAAGAGAGGTAGCCCACTATCTATCTTATGGTTCAGGATGGGGGCGGTGGTCGCCAGCGTTGGCAAGGCGTTGGCGGGGCTGTGGCGTGGGGATTGATACGTCTCCTACGTATCTATAATTTTTGATTGCTCCATGCTACTTTATCTACTGTTTTGGACTATATTGGGCTTTATTTTCCACTTTTATATTACTTTTGGGACTAACCTATTAACCAGAGGCCCAGCCCAGAATTGCTATTTTTTTGCCTTTTTCAGTATTTCGAAGATACAGAATATCAAACGGAGTCCAAACGGAATGAAACCTTCGGGATCGTGATTTTCCAACCGAACGTGATCCAGGAGACTTGGACCCTACTCCAAGAAGCTTCTGAGGAGGTCACGAGGGTGGAGGGCGCGCCCCCCTGGGCGTGCCCCCCTACCTCGTGGGCCCCTCGGAGCTCCACCAACGTACTCCTTCCTCCTATATATACCTACGTACCCCCGAACGATCAGAACAGGAGCCAAAAACCTAATTCCACAGCCGCAACCTTCTGTATCCACGAGATCCCATCTTGGGGCCTGTTCCGGAGCTCCGCCGGAGGGGGCATCCACAACGGGCTTCTACATCATCACCATAGCCCCACCGATGAAGTGTGATTAGTTTACTTCATACCTTCGGGGTCCATATCTAGTAGCTAGATGGCTTCTTCTCTCTTTTTGGATCTCAATACAATGTTGCCCCCCTCTCTCGTGGAGATCTATTCGATGTAATCTTCTTTTTGCGGTGTGTTTGTTGAGACCAATGAATTGTGGGTTTATGATCCAGTATTATCTATGGAAAATATTTGATTCTTCTCTGAATTCTTTTATGTATGATTGAGTTATCTTTGCAAGTCTCTTCAAATTATCTTTTTGGTTTGGCCAACTAGATTGGTAGTTCTTGCAATGGGAGAAGTGCTTAGCTTTGGGTTCAATCTTGCGGTGTCCTTACTCAGTGAGAAAAAGAGTTGCAAGGCACGTATTGTATTGTTGCCATCGAGGATAACAAGATGGGTTTTTTTTATCATATTGCATGAATTTATCCCTCTACATCATGTCATCTTGCTTACGGCGTTACTCCGTTTTTACTTAATACTCTAGATGCATGTTGGATAGCGGTCGATGAGTGGAGTAATAGTAGTAGATGCGGAATCGTTTCGATCTACTTGTTTTGGACGTGATGCCAATATACATGATCATTGCCTAGATATACTCATAACTATGCTCAATTCTGTCAATTGCTCAACAGTAATTTGTTCACCCACCATAGAATACTTATGCTCTTGAGAGAAGTCACTAGTGAAACCTATGGCCCCCGGGTCTATTCTCATCATATCAATCTATATCACTTTATTTACTTGCTTTGTTTTTACTTTGCTTTTATTTTTTACTTTGCATCTATCTATCAAAAATACCAAAAATATTATCTCTATCAGATCTCACTATCGTAAGTGACCGTGAAGGGATTGACAACCCCTAAGCGTTGGTTGCGAGTTGCTATCGTTTTGTGTAGGTACGAGGGACTTGTGCATGGTCTCCTACTAGATTGATACCTTGGTTCTCATAAACTGAGGGAAATACTTACGCTACTTTACTGCATTATCCTCTCCTCTTCGGGGAAATCCAACGCAGTGCTCAAGAGGTAGCAAGAAGAATTTCTGGCACCGTTATCGGGGAGGCTCACTCAAGCAAGTCAACTATACCAAGTACCCATCGCAATCCCTATCTCTCGCATTACATTATTTGCCATTTGCCTCTCGTTTTCCTCTCCCCCACTTCACCCTTGCCATTTTATTCGCCCTCTCTTTCCAAATCTCCTCCTCTCTTTCCCATTTGCCTTTTTTCCGTTGCCTTTCTGTTTGCTCGTGTGTTAGTTTGCTTGTCATCATGACTAGTTTCATATCATCTCTGTTATCTCCCGAGAACGAGGTCTTAAATTTTAAACAAAGGGAGGGAGAAAATCTAAAAGATGCTTGGTATAGAATTTGCAATGCTCAAAATAAATCTACCAGGAAGTAATCTACCTCAGTTCTTCTTCGCAATTTTTACGTAGGTGCTAATCCTTGGTATAGATATATCCTTGATACCATTACCGGAGGAAATGTTTTGGGTAGCCATACTTTTGATTCTTATAATGCTTTAATAGATATATTTGGCTCACCGCCCCTTTTGATTAATGGAACTACGTTAACTTTGGAGCATGTTATGCAAAGGCTTGAAGCTATTGAAAATAAAGTTGCTACCATTGAATCAATTGAAAATCTTGACAAAAAGATCCACAATCAAATTACCCAATATGGATCTAAGATAGGAATGACTTTGAAAAATATTAAAGAAAAATAACCCCTTGTTAATGAAAAAATAAATCTAGATTCCACAAGAATCGATAAACTTGAGGGTATCATTACCAACTTGGGAACCGCTTTTTCTTCCGCTCAAAACACTCCAAGTTCTTCTACTAAAAATACTAAGCTTATTTATGTTCCTAAGAATAAGGGTGAATCAACTAGTAAAGAAACTGCGGATCTTAAATCTATAAGTGTTCATCAAAATCCTTTTACTATCATTAAGGAACAATTTGCTATAGATGAATTCTTTGATCTTTTGCCTGAAAATTTGTCAATTACTAGGAAGAAAGAAAATTCTAAAGGAGGTAAATGCCTCATTGAAGAATTGCCTACCAAAGATGGCGATACCTAGATCTATCCTTGCCAAGGTACTCATGGATAGCGGCAGCGGATTAAACCTCATCTACGAGGAAACCCTTCGAAAAATGGAAATAGACTGGAGCCGCATTGAGCGAAGCAGCACAACCTTCAGAGGAATAATCCCTAGTCAGGAAGCACGCTGCACAGGAAAAATTACACTGGATGTGGTGTTCGGCGCACCGGACAATTACAGGTCCGAGGAGGTCACGTTCCAAGTGGCCCCATTCAGCAGCGGATATCACGCTCTATTAGGGCGAGAGGCATTCACAATTTTTCAAGCTATACCCCATTACGGGTACATGAAGCATAAAATGCCCGGGCCCAATGGAATCATCACTCTTGTCAGTGATCCGGACACAGCGCTCCGCGCCGAAAACAAGACAGCCGCACTAGCCCTAGAGGCACTATTCGAAGCCCTGTCGGTAGAGGAACTCACTGCGTTGCGCTCCACGGTGAACAGGGACGATGTGATACTCGGCAAGAGATCCAAGTCCACCTCTTTTAAACCAGCGGACGAAATAGTCAAATTCCAAGTCCACCCAACGGACCCCACAAAGACGGCCTCCATCGGGGCACAATTAAACCCTGATGCAGACGCTGCACTACGAGAATTCCTTCGGGAAAATTGGGATATCTTTGCCTGGCACCCTTCAGATATGCCAGGAATCCCAAGCAGGCTGGCAGAACACAGCCTAAACATCCTAAAAGGATTCAAGCCAGTCAAACAGGCTCTTCGGCGATTTTCCGAACCAAAAAGACAGGCAATGGGAGAGGAGCTAGCCAAACTATTGGAAGCCGGATTCATGAGAGACATAAAACATCCGGACTGGCTAGCAAACCTGGTAATGGTACCAAAAAAGGACAAATCCTGGCGCCTGTGTGTCGATTTTAAAGACCTTAACAAGGCTTGCCCAAAGGATCCTTTCCCCCTTCCCCGCATTGATCAAATCATCGATGCTACCGTAGGGCACGATTCATTGTGCTTCCTCGACGCATACTCCGGATACCATCAAATCAAGATGGCGGAGACAGACCAAGCCGCAACGGCATTCATTACTCTATATGGACCATTCTGCTTCAACACAATGCCCTTCGGGCTCAAGAACACCAGCGCAACATATTAGCGCATGATTCAGACATGTCTAGCAACCGAGATCGGCAAAACAGTGGAGGCATACGTAGACGATGTGGTCATCAAGACCAAACACGTCGAAACTCTAGTAGACGATTTGAGGCTCACATTCGACAACCTCCGAGCATATGACATTAAGCTCAACCCGGAAAAATGCATTTTCGGCGTACCAGCCGGAAAGCTCTTGGGCTTCATTGTATTCGATAGAGGAATTGAAGCAAACCGAGCCAAGATCCAAGCTCTGTCACAGTTGGATATCCCAAAAGATCTCAAACAAATACAAAAATTGACTGGATGCGTGGCAGCTTTAAGCCGCTTCATCTCCCGCTTGGGAGAAAAGGCGTTGCCCCTTTATCGCCTCCTCCGGCGCACCGAACACCTCGAGTGGACGGACGCTGCCACGGCCGGACTCGAAGAAATAAAATCCATATTGGCAACAAATCCGGTCCTGGCCTCGCCCAACTTGGGCGAACCAATGTTATTATATATTGCGGCAACACATCAAATTGTAAGCGTGGTGCTTGTCGTCGAACGAGAAACGAAAGGATACAAATTCCCTCTTCAAAAACCAGTGTACTACATATCCACTGTCTTAACTCCATGCAAGTCCTGGTATCCACATTATCAAAAGATAGCGTACGCGGTGTTCATGGCATCCCGGAAGCTGCGACACTACTTTCAAGAGTGTTCGATAATAGTGGCCTCTGAAGTACCTCTCAACGACATTATAAACAACCGCGACGCGATGGGCAGGATTGCAAAATGGTCCATTGAGCTCTTACCATTCGACATAACCTACAAACTACGGCGAGCTATAAAGTCGCAAGTTTTAGCTGACTTCATCGCTGAATGGACTAAAGCCGAGCTCCCTAAAGAGTACGGCGCATACTCCAATTGGATCATGCACTTCGACGGCTCTAAAATGTTGGCCGGCTTGGGGGCTAGCATCGTCTTGACGTCCCCAACCGGAGACATAGTCCAATACATACTTCAAATAATGTACACGGACTCCAGCAACGTAGCCGAATACGAGGCCCTTCTACATGGTCTCCGGATGGCCATCTCCATGGGCATTCAACGCCTAGAGGTCCGCGGGGATTCAAACCTCGCAATATCCCAAGTAAATGGAGACTTTGATGCCAAGGATCCGAAAATGGCAGCCTACCGTAATGCCGTCTTAAAAATGTCAGCTCGGTTCGAAGGACTCGAATTCCACCATGTAGCCCGGGATAATAACCAGGCAGCCGACGTGTTGGCACGCATCAGCGCAAAACGCGACGCCGTCCCTCCAAACATCTTCCTGGAGCGGCTCTTTAAGCCACCCGTATTATGGGAAGAGGAGTCTGGAAATAAAAACCCGGAACCAACTGCACCACCCAACACGGAACATTCTGACACAATCGGTGGCTCAGCCAATGAAATAACACCTTCAGCCCACGAAATAATGGCAGTAATTGCCCTGTGTACGGAACCATGCCTAGCCTACTTAATTAGGCAGGAACTTCCCGAAGACCAAAATGAGGCCCGCTGCATAGTTCGGCGATCTAAAGCCTACAAGGTACATGAGGGAGAGCTTTATAAGAAAAGCACAACCGGAGTCCTTCAAAGGTGCATCTCCGAAGACGAAGGGCGAAATCTTCTGGCTGAAATTCACGCTGGACTCGGCGGGCACCACGGCGCAGCCCGGGCCCTTGTAGGCAAGGCCTTTCGTACAGGATTTTATTGGTCGACGGCCCGGGCAGATGCTCAGGACTTAGTCCAACAATGCGTCGGATTGCCAGCTCTTTGCTAATCAGAGCCACATGCCACCCACCGCCCTCAAAACTATACCCATCACCTGGCCGTTCGCGGTCTGGGGGCTTGACATGGTTGGACCCCTTAAAGGGGGAACCCACAAGCAAAAATACCTATTGGTCATGGTGGACAAATTCACCAAATGGATAGAGGCCAAGCCAGTTAAGACGGCCGAATCCGGACCTGTGATAGACTTCATATCAGGGGTAGTACATCGTTATGGTGTCCCCCATAGCATCATCACTGATAACGGCACAAACTTCACGGCCACGAGGTAAAACTCTGGTGCAAAAACATGGGCATCAAGCTCGACTACGCTTCAGTCTATCACCCTCAAACTAATGGTCAAGTCGAGCGAGCAAATGGTCTAATCATGAGCAGCATTAAACCCATACTAGTGCGGTCCCTCAAGGAATCTAACACGCACTGGGTAGAGGAGCTCGACTCCGTACTCTGGGGGCTGCGGACCACACCGAATCGCAGTACCGGATTCACACCTTTTTTTATTGTGTACGGCGCAGAGGCAGTTTTGCCCTGCGACATAATTCATGACTCACCTCGCGTGCGCATGTACGAAGAAAGAGAAGCCGAGCTAGATCGGCACGACAGTTTGGATGCCTTAGAGGAGGAGCGCGACGTGGCAAAAGCTCGTTCCGCATTCTATCAACAGCAGTCTCGAAGATATCAAAGCAGAGAAGTACGGGCCAAAACTTACAATGTTGGCGAACTAGTTCTACGACTGCCGGACAAGAAAAAGGATAAACTCAAGCCCAAATGGGAAGGTCCCTTCATCGTCGACCAAGTCCTGACCGGCGGAGCATACCGTCTGCAAAATGCATCGGACAACCGACTCGAGCCAAACCCATGGAACGCAGCCCGTCTCCGAAGATTCTACGCCTAGCGCCGGACTCTGAGTTCGTCTCCTTCCTCCGTCTACATTTTATACTTTAGATGTCTTTTATTTCTCTCTTTCTCCCTCCTTTTTTCTTAAAGCCTTCGGAGGCTCATCTGCGCATTGTTCGCACACACTTGACGTGCTGCTCACACTCATTATACCTGGGGGCTTCTTTAACAGAAGCTTATTTATACGGGCTTCATGCCCAACACATGCGTCACACTTCCACATGTACCTTTTACTCACCATTATATGCATCGATATGACTTAAGTTTTGGCCAAGCTGGGTTGCCTGGCTCCTGTGTTTAACCCTACGTTCCCGATTGTTTGGCTAGGAGGTAAAGGGAGCACCTCTACGATTGTTACTGCCGGGTCAGCCGGATGTGTACCTCAGACTGGGTGAAGCCGAAAGCTAGCGTTCTTAAGGGAATATTCGGTCGGTGACTTGAAAGATGATTTCTTATTTATTTATTTATCTGCCCCCAGATGCTTTTCTGCTCTTTTCGCAGTCCGGACATGCACTTTAGGGCATGCCTCCCAGGGAAAGGAACCCCTAACGGAACTATTCTCCCTGGAAGATGTTTCTTACTAACCATGTAATATAACATAACTAGTTGGGCACTTGTCTGATAAAGCACGAATGACCCCTACGCCTGGTCTCCATGCATGCCCCGGTTTTTTCATTACCGTGAGGGTATTCGGACACACTCCGGATTCTAGGGTCCCTAGGTTGAAGCGAAAAGGTCCGCAAAGACAAACGATCTACAATCCGGCTAGAAGGCATTATACATGTCATTTTAAAATACATCGTCAAATTGACTGATTGTACTCCTCTTCAATCCCATCTAACAGGCTGTCTAATTTACAGTCCCGTTGGGAATACTTAGCGGCCAACTCTACTTGGCCGTACATTAAGCTCACAGGGATCTCCTTCCCATCGGGCCCCACAGGTCCGACCTCGACCATGTGATTCGGATCCGCCTTCGTGTACCTCGTCTTAACCATGGCCCAGGCCTCCCTGGCGCCTTGACGGCAGGCCGATATCTTCCACAGACGGAAGCGCTGCCGTGCTCCCTGAAGCTTCTTCGCAAGCCCTCCATGACCCTCGGGTAGGGAGACAGACGGCCATAAGGCCTAGGCGACGCCACTCATCGCCTGCCGAACACGTTCGTGCAGTTGCAGCAGCTCGGGAAGTTGGTCACCCGTTGAACCGGGCATTTCCTCCGCAGGACAACCTGTGAGCACACCTAAAGACACATTTCTGTCAATCGACTTCCTCGCCGAACTCTTCTTTTCAAAAGAATTTGCTCAAGCACTTACTGTGGATGCCACGACGAAGCCGCCGATTCTCCTTCACGGAGTCAGACAGCTGGACCCGAACATCTTTTAGTTCTTTGCCCAGCTGGGTGTTGGCATCTTGGAGTTTGTTCCTCTCCTGCTGCACTCTCATAAGCACCTTCTCGCCAGCCTTCAGCTGGCGCAGCAGATGTTGCTTGTCCGGATCTAGTCCGGCACCATCTGCAATATTATTGTCAGATTTATAAACACGCCGCCCTTCATAAACTGCTTATCTTTTCGAAGTATGCATTACCAGAGGGGGTCTCTGTGGCTTCCCCCACGGCGGCTAGTGTGGCCTCAAGTTGGGCCTTGCACTCTTGAAGCTCCTGGGACAAGTGAGTATTCTTCTCCGTAAGATCCTGCATAACAAATGATCCTTACAACAGTTATTCTAACTATTTTAAGTCTCGGGGGCTACTGGCATATATAACTATTAAAATCCCTCACCCATATGTCTTTCACATACTGCTCCATGGCTCTGGTTAGACCATCTCGAGTGGCATGGAGGTGCGTGTCTCCCGCATTAAAGGCATTCAGAGCCTCCGGGGAGAAACACGCGTCACGAAGAACTGTCCGGCGGCGCCTATGATTCATGGCACTCTCCACCTCAGACCTGGTAGCGGACAGCCTGTCGGCATCCTCCGTTGGAGGAGCATCCGGCTCGCGCCTCATGTTCGCCTCCCCCTCCGGACCAGGCGTTGGAGCCTGATGGGCGGAGGCTTGATTGGCAACCTCTCCGGACACAGTCCGGCGAGCGCTCTTTCTCCTGGAAAAATCATGAGCGTTAACATACCTCCTAGGAATCTTTTCCTTTCAATATGGTGGTGCGTCATACCGTTGCGGCGACATTTCGATTCGCACCGCACTCCTCTTCCGCCCGCTGGGCCGAACTGACCCTTGTTGGTCAGCCACCGCGGGTTCGGCTTCCCGCCCTGAAGGCACCTGCTGCGGAGCACCGTTGGTATACTGTTGTCAAAAATAAGCATGGATGAAGCGATGGTGTCAGGACTCCTATTGTAGTTACCTGGGAAGCCGGAGATAAACCGGGGTAGTCAGCCGTAATGGCGACTAGAGCATTGTCCATGCTAAGCTGGTGGAATACCACGTCAATCAGCTCCACCTCTATATCCGGATCCTCTCCAGAGGCCGGATCAAGGGATCTTCCCGGATCCTCAGGTTCCTGCGTCGAAATCATAAAGTAAGACACTTAACTTTGAAAGCACGGATCGGATAGATAAATGTCCGCTTACCTAGCTCCGAGGGTTATTCATGGAGAATCCATTCAATGGACTCGTGCGGAGGAAGTCCTCCTTCTCCCCCTTGTACAAGCCGGACAGGATCTTCACCAGATCGGCAGCCGATCTCGGCCCCTTGCGGCCATGTCGGGTGGGTCATTCTCCCCGTTGAAATCCCACATGGGGTGGCCCCTATATTGGAGCGGCTGCACCCCTCGCATAATGCACGTGGCCATGACTCCAATCATGGTCAATCCGGAATGGGCCAGTAACCTTATCCGGCCCATCAGATATTGGACGCTCCTATCATCTTCCCGTTGAGGGCTCCGCGGGCGCCAACTCAGGTGTTTCTTCAGAGGAGTGTTGCTGAACTCTAGGAGGCCGATCCGAACTGGGTCCGGCAGTGGGGCGTCTTCCATATAAAACCATTCCGAATGCCAGTCTTCAGACGCCTTCTTCGGGGTTCCGGATAAATATCCGGTCCCGGCGATGCGCCATATTTCGGCTCCGCCCACTTGATATATCGACCCCTCGTGAGAACGGGGTACGAGGCAAAACAAACTCTTCCACAGCGCAAAATGGGGCTCAATGCCCAAGAACAACTCGCAAAGAGCTACAAAACCCGCAATGTGCAAAATGGAGGCGGGTGTAAGGTGATGAAGCTGGAGTCCGTAGAACTCCAGGAGCCCCCGGAGAAACGAATGTATGGGAAATCCGAGCCCCCTTATTAGATAAGGGACGAAGCACACCCGCTCTCCTTTGGAGGGATTGGGGGTGTTCTCCGCCTGCTTTCCACCTTTGTAGGTGGCCAGCTCGGCTCGAACCAGGACCATGAAGGCCGGAGGAAGGTATCCCTCCACTTGGAGCATCACCAGCTCGCTGTGAGGAACTGAACATCGCCTCCAATCTCCTGGCTGAGGGCTGGGAGCGCGAGAAGAGGAGCCGCGTCGACTGCCCATGGTGGAGTGGATTTTTTGTCACAGGCGCTCCGATGAGTACTCGCGGAAGGAGGATGGTGCTATTTGGATCTAGATCCTTGCCTCTCTTATAGGCAGCTTATTCGTGCAGCTTGGGGGTAAAACGTAAAAATACCCTGGCTTTTCGCATTCATACGACACGTGGAAGAGGGCCATTATTGGACGTGGAAGTCGAGGAGCGCAACATTTATGAGGAAGCCGGACACTATTCGGCAAGCACATGGAATTTGGAGGAGAACCCGCCTTGCAACGCCGAAGACGATATATGCGTCGGACTCGTCGTCATTGAAGTCTGGTTCGGGGGCTACTGAGGGAGTCCCGGACTAGGGGGTGTCCGGATAGCCGAACTATCATCATCGGCCGGACTCCCAGACTATGAAGATACAAGATTGAAGACTTCGTCCCGTGTCCGGATGGGACTTTCCTTGGCGTGGAAGGCAAGCTTAGCGATACGGATATGTAGATCTCCTACCATTGTAACCGACTCTGTGTAACCCTAGCCCTCTCCGGTGTCTATATAAACCGGAGGGTTTTAGTCCGTAGGACACAACAACAATCATACCATAGGCTAGCTTCTAGGGTTTAGCCTCCTTGATCTCGTGGTAGATCCACTCTTGTACTACCCATATCATCAATATCAATCAAGCAGGAGTAGGGTTTTACCTCCATCGAGAGGGCCCGAACCTGGGTAAAAACATCGTGTCCCTTGTCTCCTGTTACCATCCGCCTAGACGCACAGTTCGGGACCCCCTACCCGAGATCCGCCGGTTTTGACACCGACAGGTGGCTTGAAGAACAAGTGATAGGTAGCGCAGCATAGCGATAGAACGAAGCAACTAGCATAGCAATGATAGTAGTGAGATCTAGGGTGAAGGTCATCTTGCCTGAAATCCCGCTAGGAAGAAGATCGAGTCCATGAAGAAGATGAAGCCACGAAGACGAACCAAGCGTAGATGAACGAATCCTCACGATCGCAATGAAACAGGAACTAACGAGAAGGACCACAACCGGAAAGAAGCAAACAACAAGGTAAACACACAACACATAAACATGGCATGATGCACAACCAGGTATGATGCATGACAAAGGCTATATGATACTACTCGTGACAAGAGATGAAGCATACAAGAATAACACATCAAGGCAAGTTTAAATGAGGCTGGAACAACCTATAACAATTCCAGTAAGTCCTCATATGCAAATTCCGAAATTGATCCAGATCTGAATAAACCTTGTTTTCAAGTTGTTAAACGGCAAGTCAAAATGCACCAAGGTGATCTACACGAAATTCTAGTCAAGTTACATATAAAGTTCATTTAGTTCGGAGCTACGGCCTAGAAGTTATGAGCAAAACAAGTTAAACATAGCATTGATGCAAAATGCATTGAAACGTCAAGCAAACTCCCATAAAACATGGATGAAACAAGGTAACATGAAACTATATGCTAAATTAAGCATGTTTCATATAAAGCACACTCAAAACGGAGGAACGGTTCAACACATACACATGAAACAAGTTTAAAGGACAAGCTGTCCAAAACAGCAACTAGGCATCTTGCAAGCATCATGAAAATATGCTACAGCATCCCAATATGAAAACAAAATGAACGGACATGGTGTACTGATAAAGCATGACAAAACATGAACACTAAGCTATCTCCAGAAATTAATAGAACATGCTCAAAAGGACATGGCAAGATTGCAAATAATAACAGTTTCACAGACTTGGCAGAAATCACTGGACATGGCAGAAATAACATCAGGTTGCAATGTTTAGAGCTATCAAACAACTTGTTACAGCAAGCTATCATGACAAATAGAGCATGGCATGCTAACTCCAAAGACAAAGAACAAAAATCCCTTACTGAAATTATTCCAAAGATCGACAAAAAAGATAGTAGCATCCATGCAAACATGGCAAATGATACGACAGATTCAGAATAACAGTACATGGCAGAAACAACGATAAGTAGGCATGTTGGTGAGCTTGTACAGTTCTCCTCAGAGAAATACATGGCATGAAAAGGTGACCAACAGTAATATGACATATTTATGAAGCTAAGCATGGCAATAGAAAGTTCATGGGGTGCATGGACCACTAGAAAAACACATGGCAATACTGAACTTAATGTTAACAGGCTGACAGAAACATTATTTAGCAAATGGAGAGCAAGATTGCAACTATATACAGCAGGCCATAATTGCAACAAAGGGCATCGATGGATAAAGGATAACATGATGAACAAAACTTCCTTAGTGAACATCTCCAGATTATGAATACAATGACTTGTAGCAGCAGGTTTACCTAGCATCATGATATAACAGATTCATCCTTGCAAAATATTAACAACAAGGACCCTACTTCACAAGCTTGATGCACTCACCACAAGGCACACAAAAATATATGGATTACACCACCGTAAATATGGCATGATGTAGCTCAAAACTGATGTACACATCAAGCTCATAGGATGGACACACAAAATGCAATGAAAAAGACAAATCACCAAGTTCTGTTAACAGACAGTAGTTAACATCATATAGCACTCTTGCAACGATGATAAGAGCATCAATATGAACTCAAACAAGCATGGCACAATCGAACAAAATGAAGAGCATCTCACAATGAACATTCTGATATATCACAAGCACAAAACAGAGCCACATGCCCAAAGATATGACATGGCAAATTCAGGGACTTGGCCGATTTTCAGAAGAAAAAAAGACGGGCGAACGGTAACTAAAACACGCACTGGGCGAGGGATAGGTGTTGGGGCTCACATCCGTCCCGTCGGCCGGTCGGGGCGGTTCTGAGGAAACCGGGCAGCGGTCCAGGGGCGGTTCGGCGCCGGTTCACGCGGGTCGACCCGGTTCAGCCGAACCGGGCGGTTCGGTCGGTTTAGGGCGGCTCCGGTGAGTCCCACGCGAGGGCACACGGGCGCGGCAGCTCTTCCGGTGAAGCTTCGGCGATGGAGGGATGGCGGGAGGCTAGGAACGGGTGCGGGGCGGCGGATCCGGCCGTCCCCCGGCCGGAGACGGGGACGGCGAAGAGTTTGGGCGCAGGGGCGCGGAGATCCGCTGACCCCATGCGGAGGCGCGATGGTCGGGGGTGACGAGGAGCTCCGGGACGGTGTCCCTGGCGGCAGCGACCTGCGGGGGAGAGAGAGGCAGTGAGGGAGGAGGAGAGGAAAGAGAAGGAGGACGGGGCGGCGCGCGGCTCACCAGCGGCTGGCGGCGAGCGCACTGGTCGGCGGCGGCGCGGCCTGGCGGGCGGGGAGGCGAAGACGGCGGCCGGCGGCGGCGGGGCTAGTACGGGCGTGGGGCGCAGGGTGGCGGCACATGCTCGGGCCCCGATTGTCTCGGGCGGGCCCCGCTCGGGCCTGGGCAGGCCGAGAGCGGCGGGAGGAGAGAGAGGAGGTGCGGGGACACGTGGCAAGCTCCAGTTGGCTGCGGGTGGCGGTGGACATGTCCGGCGGTGGGGTGGACGTGTCTGGTGGCGCGGTGGAGGAGAAGGCTAGGGTTAGGGTAGGGTTTGATCCGAAAATTCGGGGGAGAGGGCCTATTTATAGGTAGAGGGAGTTAGGAGAGTCCAAATGAGGTGCGGTTTTCGCCCACACGATCGTGATTGAACTGTGGAGAGCATGGAGGGGAGTTAGATGGGCTAGGTGGGCTGTGTGAAAGGGTGCTGGGCTGCAAGTGAAAAGTGGTTTCGTTTAGCTCGGTTAACCGTTGGGGCATCAAAGGACCTCCAAATGGAACGAAATTTGACGGGTGGTCTACCGGTGATAACCAAGGCCACTCGGCAAATCTTGGTCCATTCCGAGAATGTTTCTATCCCGCTCATGAAACAAGGTCTGAGAGGGGCGACAGGCGTGTGCGAGTGTGTTTGTGGTCAGAACGGATAACGGAGAGAACCGAGGGAACCCGAAGGGATGCAAGTTTTGAAAAACATGAGGATGCAATGCATATGATGACATGGCAAAATGCAACATGCAAGCAAATGACATGGCAATGACGGTGAATAACTGGAAGACACCTGGCGCATCGGATCCAGGGCATTACAACTCTCCTCCACTAACAAGAGATCTCGTCCTGAGATCTTAGGAACGAGACGGAAGAGAGAGAGGAAGAGGTGAAATAAGACCAGAAGAAAGAAGAATAACAAAGTCAAGAGAACTCGGGTAGAAAAGAGGAATGAAGAGTATGACAAGAATCAAAAGCTCATGGAAACAAGATAGACTCTGAAAGCACTCCGGTTAGAACAAGATAGAAAAGGAATAAGAATGGAAGAATTTAGGTAGCACTCCGGCCGAAAATGGAAGGATTAGAACATGAACTTCACAAGATGGGATGGCACTTGATGAGATGACCAACACAATGCCTCCGGAAGAATTGAAAGAATGTAATGAAAAGGACTTAGAAGGAAGGATTGAACGGAGTTGTTGAGAAAATCAACAACAAAAGAATAAGCTTGTTGTGGACTTATAAAAAACATCTCAAAAATTGAGGTGAAATTATACCACAACCAATGACTGAATAGCTGAGAAGAACGAAGAAATGCAAAAATCCATTTCAAAAGAATACGGAGAATTATTTGCACTTCGAGAGGCAAGAAGGAAAGATACTTGAGCTCCTCCAAAGAATCTAGATGAACACTTGAAGAATGAATTAAATCATGACGAGCCACCATAAGAACTCAGGTAACAAAAGAATGACGAGATGAAATTGAAGGATGAAAAGAATAAGATTAAAGCTTGCGGTAATTTAGATGGAGGTTCCAGCGAAATGATCGAGGAAATTTGAACTCCGGAAAGAAAAGATGAAAACACTTGGAACTAGAATTTATTCATCAAGAACAAACTGCGAAGGAAGGGATTACTCACTTGGATGAAATAAGAATAAGATTTATTGTATGCTTATCATTCATCAAATTTGATTGATGATAAACAAATTTTGCATACTACTTATTCTTGTTGAAAAAGGATTAACGCATGTTAAACGAATTTTCTTGAGAAAGTCTTCATGAACCATCGGTAGGATTGGAAAGAACGAATGAATTAATATGATAATCAAAGAAAAAGAATCTTGAACGAACCACCGTAAGAATTCAAAATTGAATGACGAAAGAGAATGAATCACCGGGAAGAATTAGAGGAAAAAATATGCTTGAGGAGATTTAGCTGCAAAAGAACGAAGAGATCATGAGCTGATTAAAGAACACTTGAACAAAGCGCCGAGATAATTGGATAATGGTAGCTGAAATGTGAGGACGAATAATTCTTCTGGAACGATGGCCTCCGGTGAAAAGAAACAGAAAATAATTTTTGAAATACTCCGGATAGGTAAGAAAAAGGAATATCTGACAAATGGAATAATTCAAGAGGATAATATGAAGCTAGAACCACGAATCTTCGAGAGAACAGACACGATTTAAGAGGAACTCTTCTTCGATCTTCAAGTGACGACGAGAAACACCACCAAAATTACTGAGAGACTCTGGGAGAATGGCAAGCGAAGAGGTTGAGCCAGCAATGAAAAGAATTTGAAAGCGATCTTGGAGAAGGCATGTGACTGATGGAGTCCATTCTTACGTCAACTTCGAAAAGAATTAGGAATGGCTCCGGAATAATTATAAGAGTCAGGTAAGATCCTGGGAAAAGACCTGTGGGTTAGGGCCCACTAAAAGAAAACACCATTGGGAAGGATTGTTGAAGAGATATTTGAATGATGTGACAACCTCGAATTAATTCAAACACAGACGAATCTCCTGAGATGTCTTGAGCACTCCGGAGGGATAAACTGGCGAGAGGCAAACGACCAGGGGAAACACTTGATCCAAGGAAAAAAATTGATCAACCCAAAAAACTTGAATTGGGTCCATGATGTCTACTACACAACCTTCTTCTTGTAGACGTTGTTGGGCCTTCAAGTGTACATGTTTGTAGGACAGTAGCAAATTTCCCTCAAGTGGATGACCTAAGGTTTATCACTCCGTGGGAGGCGTAGGATGAAGATGGTCTCTCTCAAACAACCCTGCAACCAAATAACAAAGAGTCTCTTGTGTCCCCAACACACCCAATAGAATGGCAAATTGTATAGGTGCACTAGTTTGGCGAAGAGATGGTGATACAAGTGCAATATGGATAGGAAACAATAATAAAAAACAGCAAGGTAACTAATAATAAAAACAGCAAGGCAACTAATGATAAAAATGAGCGTAAACGGTATTACAATGATAGGAAACAAGGCATAGGGTTCATACTTTCACTAGTCCAAGTTCTCTCAACAATAATAACATAGATAGATCACATAACAATCCCTCAACATGCAACAAAGAGTCACTCTAAAGCAACTAATAGTAGAGAACAAACAAAGAGATTATGGTAGGGTACGAAACCACCTCAAAGTTATTCTTTCGGATCAATCTATTCAAGAGTTCGTACTAGAATAACACCTTAAGACACAAATCAACCAAAACCCTAATGTCACCTAGATACTCCATTGTCACCTCAAGTATCCGTGGGCATGATTATACGATATGCATCACACAATCTCAGGTTCATCCAACCAACACAAAGTACTTCAAAGAGTGCCCCAAAGTTTCTACTTGAGAGTCAAGAAAACATGTGCCAACCCCTATGCATAGGTTCATGGGCGGAACCCGCAAGTTGGTCACCAAAACATACATCAAGTGGCACGTGATAACCCATTGTCACCACATATAAACACGGCAAGACATACATCAAGTGTTCTCAAATCAAAGACTCAATCCGATAAGATAACTTCAAAGGGAAAACTCAATTCAGCACAAGAGAGAAGAGGGGGAGAAACATCATAAGATCCAACTATAATAGCAAAGCTCGCGATACATCAAGATCGTGCCATAGAGAGAACACGAGAGAGAGAGATGAAACACATAGCTACTGGTACATACCCTCAGCCCCGAGGGTGAACTACTCCCTCCTCGTCATGGAGAGCGCCAGGAGGATGAAGATGGCCACCGGTGATGGGTTCCCACTTCGGCACGGTACCGGAATGGACCCCCGAGAGGCTTTTGGTGGCTACAGAGGTTTGCGGCGGCGGAACTCCGGATCTATCTTGATTTTTGATGTTTTTAGGGTACGTAGGCTAATATAGGCGAAAGAAGTTGGTCGGGAGGTGCTCGAGGGGCCCACGAGAAGGGGGGCGCACCCAGTAGGGGGGGAGCCCCCTATCTCCTGGCCTCCTCGAGGATCTTATGAAGTGAACTCCAATTCTCCAGGATGATATTCTTCCCAAAAATAACGCTGCCGAAGGTTTCATTCCGTTTGGACTCCGTTTGATATTCCTTTTCTTTGAAATACTGAAACAGGCAATAAAACAGCAATATGGGCTAGGCCTCCGGTTAATAGGTTAGTCCCAAAAGTAATATAAAATTGTATAATAAAGCCCATAATCATACAAAACATATAATAAAATAGCATGAATGCTTCATAAATTATAGATACGTTGGAGACGTATCATCATCCCCAAGCTTAATTCCTGCTTGTTCTCGAGTAGGTAACTGATAAAAATAGAATTTATGAAATGTGAATGCTAGAAGGTGCACAAGTTTGATCAATGATAATTTCAATCACCTTTTCTAGCATGATAGTATGTCACAACAGTAGTTTATCTCATAAAACTTCTCACGATAAAGTAACAAGCAATTCACATGTCAAAGCATTGACCATAAACTTTCTTGAAAACTAGCAAACTTCATTCTCAGTCATCAAACAATTGCAATTCATCTTATTTTCAGGAATAGCAAACTCCACATACTCAACTATCATATAGTATTCTACAATTCCTAACACTCACGCAATACTAATGGTTATGGAGTTTCAATCGGACACCGAGAAAGATAGGGGCTTATAGTATTGCCTCTCAACGTATTCACCTTTGGGTGATGTCAACAATAATAGTTCATGCTAACTTACATCCAATTGGATATATATATCAGGATCACCCCAACACAAAGTGCTTGCCAAAGGATAAAATGAAAAAGGGAAAGGTGAAGATCACCTTGACTCTTGCATAAAGTAAAAGACATAAAGTAAAAGATAGGCCCTTCGCAGAGGGAAGCAGAGGTTGTCATGCGCTTTTAGGGTTGGATGTACAAAATCTTAATGCGAATGAACGCCACTTTATATTGCCACTTGTATATGGACCTTTATTATGCAGTCCGTTGCTCTTATTGCTTCCATAACAAGATCGAATAAAGCTATTTTCTTCACACCAAAAGATCATACATATTTAGAGAGCAATTTTTATTGCTTGCACCGATGACAACTTACTTGAAGAATCTTACTCAATCCATAGGTAGGTATGGTGGACTCTCATGGCAAAACTGGGTTTAAGGATATTTGGAAGCACAAGTAGTATCTCTACTTGGTGCAAGGAATTTGTCTAGCATGAGGGGGAAATGCAAGCTCAACATGTTTGAATGATCCATGACAATATACTTTAACTGAGATGTGCGAAAACATAACCCATTACATTGTCTTCCTTGTCCAACATCAACTCTTTAGCATCTCATACTTAATGAGTGCTCCCAATTATAAAAGATGTCTAGGATAGTGTATTTATATGTGAAATCTCTCTTCCTTCAATATTCTTTCATGAATTGTTCAAATGACCAATACAATGCTTGCTAACCTTCAATAAATTTACAACCTCTACTTCTTAGATGTGAAGTCATTACTCCCCATGGGACAAGAAAATGAAACATATATAAATTGAGATTTATCACAGCCAACTCATTCAACCATTTACTCATAGGATATAAGTGAAGCACACGAGCAAATGACAAACTACTCCAAAAAGATATAAGTGAAGATCAATGAGTAGCTAACTAATTATGTAACTATGCGAAGACTCTCTCTCATTTAAGAATTTCAGATCTTGGCACTGTATTCAAACAGCAAGCAAAGCAAAAAAATGACATTGCAAGGATAACACAACTCATGTGAAGAAGCAAAAACTTAGGCTCAACCTATACTAACCGATAATTGTTGAAGAAGAATGGCGGGATGCCTACCGGGGCATCCCCAAGATTAGATGCTTGAGACTTCTTGGAATATTATCTTGGGGTGCCTTGGGCATCCCCAAGCTTGAACTTTTGTGTCTCCTTAATTCCTCTCATATCATGGTTTCTCTTTTTATCAAAAGCTTCATTCACAACAAACTCAACAAGAACTCGTGAGATAGGTTAGTATAAACCAATGCAGAACCTTATCATTTTCTACTGTAGCAAATCACTAACATTATTATTCAACATTGCATACTAAATGCTTCTGCATATTCAATACTCCTATCCTCAAATAGATTCATTAAACAAGCAAACATATGCAAACAATGCAAACATAACAGCAATCTGTCAAAACAGTATAGTCTGTAAAGAATGCAAGATTCATCATACTTCCCTAACTCAAAAAATTATGAAAGAAAATTTCCACTGTAATAAATTTATCAGATATCAGTATGCAAAAAGTTTCAACATTGTACCATTCTCTGAATTTTCTAGGGAATTTTTGCAACAGCGGTAAACTTTCTGTTTTCAAACAGCAACATGTATACTAGCAAAATAAGCATGGCAAAGGCTATCCTTGAAATTTTTATTGAAAATAAAGATGCAAAACATTATTCTAAATAACAGCAAGAAAATACTAACAAAATAAAATGACGCTCCAAGCAAAACACATATCATGTGGTGAATAAACATATAGCTCCAAGTGAAGTTACCGATGAACGAAGATGAAAGAGGGGATGCCATCCGGGGCATCCCCAAGCTTAGGCTCTTGGTTGTCCTTGAATATTACCTTGGGGTGCCTTGGGAATCACCAAGCTTAGGCTCTTTCCACTCCTTATTCCACAGTCCATTGAATCTTTACCCAAAACTTGAAAACTCCACAACACAAAACTCAACAGAAAACTCATAAGCTCCGTTAGTATAAGAAAATAAAACCAGCACTTAGGTACTGTAATGAACTCATTCTAAATTCATATTGGTGAAATATCTACTGTAGTCCAACTTATCTATGGTTCATACCCTCCGATACTACTCATAGATTCATCAAAATAAGCAAACAACACATAGAAAACAGAATCTGTCAAAAACAGAACAGTCTGTAGTAATCTATATCAAACGTATACTTATGGAACTCCAAAAATATACCAAATTAGGAAGTCCTAATAAATTCCTGTACCAATCCATAGCAAAAAGAATCAGAACAGAACAATGGTTTTGTGAATTAACAAAACTAATTTACTGGATGCAAAAATTTCTGATTCTCAGCAGGATCAACACAACTATCACCTTAAGCTATCCTAATGGTCTTACTTGGCACTTTATTGAAACAAAATCTTTAAAACATGATTACTACAATAGCATAATCATGTGAACACACAAAAACAGTAAGGTTAAATATTGGGTTGTCTCCCAACAAGCGCTTTTCTTTAATGCCTTTCTAGCTAGGCATGATGATGGCAATGATGCTCACATAAAAGATAAGGATTGAAACATAACGGGAGCATCATGAAGCATATGACTAGCACATTTAAGCTTAACCCACTTCCTCTGCATAGGGATTTTGTGAGCAAACAACTTATGGTAACAATAATCAACTAGCATTGGAAGGTAAAACAAGCATAGCTTCAAGATTTTCAACACATAGAGAGGAAACTTGACATTATTGCAATTCCTACAAGCATATATTCCTCCCTCATAATAATTTTCAGTAGCATCATGAATAAATTCAACAATATAACCAGCACCTAAAGAATTCTTTTCATGATCTATAAGCATAGAAAATTTACTACTCTCCACATAAGCAAAATTCTTCTCATTCGGAATAGTGGGAGTATCATAAGAGACTTGAACACTAAAAATTGTTTCCACATTAAAAGTGTAATGTTCAAAAAAAGGTTAATCATAATCATGACAAGATTTATAAATATAATAATCACTACTTTTTATAGCATAAGTTTCATCACAATAATCATCATAAGTAGCAACTTCGTTCTCATCATAATTGATTGAAACCTCTCCCAAGATAGTGGAATCACTAAATAAAGTTGATACTTCCAAATCCACTTTCGTATTCATCACAATAAAATTCAACATCCTCCAAACTAGTGGGATCACTACTTCCTAAAGTTGACACTCTTCCAAACCCACTTTCATCAATATAATCATCATAAATAGGAGGCATGCTTTCATCATAATAAATTTGCTCATCAATACTTGGGGGACAAAAAATATCATCTTCATTAAACATAACATCCCCAAGCTTGGGACAAACATTAATTTCAGCAAATATATTCTCAAATATTTCATCCTCATCAAACATAGCTTCCCCAAGCTTTGGCCCTTTCATATCATAAGCATAATCACTCTCATCATTAAAAATATGGATAGCACCAATAGTATAGCAATTATCATCATCACAATGAGTAGTAGGAGCAACATCATTTGGGAGGGATACCTTTCTACCTTTGTTGCTCCTTCTTTTCTTTTTCTTCCTCACATTATGTGTGGGTTCAACCTTCCTCTTTGAGCTCCTTATAGACGATATTGGTTGAATAGAAAGCTCCTCCTCGTTACCTAATTCATCATAAGAAATAATAGGAGGATATTGGGAAGTCTCTTCCCTTTCATTAGTACTCTCATCATCTTCTATTTGCTTTCTTTTCTTTAGGTAATTGGCAATATAAGGATTTTCAATGCAATTCTCCGCGCAAAACATATAAATATCCTCTAGATCAAAATCAAGGAATTTCTTATGGGCAAATTCTGGAAGGTCCTTAATTAAGTGTTTCAATTCTTCATAACCCAAAAGTAAACTAAGTTCATTGTAATGTGCAAGGGAAATCAAATCATCACAATTTTTGGACATGATTCGATCATGAAATAATTTGCATAGGAGATGTAGATTACCATGTTCATTGCATAGTTCACAAGTACGACAAAGGAAGTGTAAATTTTCAGCACTCCCATTTAACTTTTCTTGCAACAGTTTAGTTCCTAATTGCTTATGCCTCTTGCAATATATATCTTCTCTATTTGGTGTGTTCATGCAAACATGCACTCCCCAAAAGTTGACATGCTTATAAGAGATATTTTCATCATGACTAGAGTAATCATCATTAGTACTAAGGATATTCAAGGAGTTCATACTAACAACATTTCAATCATGCTCATCATTCAAAGATTCAGTACCAAGCATTTTAATGCACTCTTCTTCTATCACTTGAGCACAATTTTCCTTTCCATCAAACTCATGAAAGATATTAAAAAGATGACACGTGTGAGACAAACTTAACTCCATTTTTTGTAGTTTTTCTTTTATAAACTAAACTAGTGATAAAAGAAGAAACAAAAAGATTCGATTGCAAGATCTAAAGATATACCTTCAAGCACTCACCTCCCCGGCAACGGCGCCAGAAAAGAGATTGATGTTGGGCCTACAAGTGCACAGGTTTGTAGGACAGTAGCAAATTTCCCTCAAGTGGATGACCTAATTAAGGTTGATCAATACATGGGAGGCGTAGGATGAAGATGGTCTCTCTCAAACAACCCTGCAACCAAATAACAAAGAGTCTCTTGTAACGCCCCGGATTCGTTGCGCCAGGTGTCTGCCAGTTATTCGTAGTTGTTGCCATGTCATTTGCTTGCGTGTTGCATTTTATCATGTCATCATGTGCATTCCATTTTGCATACGTGTTCGTTTCTTGCATCCGAGCATTTTCCCCGTTGTCCGTTTTGCAATCCGGCACTCCTATGCCCTCCGGCGCCCCCTTTTGCCTCTTCTCTTGTGTGGGTGTTAGACTTTCTCGGAATGAACCGAGGTTTGCCAAGCGGCCTTGGTATAGCACCGGTAGACCGCCTGTCAAGTTTCGTGCCATTTGGAGGTCGTTTGATACTCCAACGGTTAACCGGGTAACCGTAAAAGCCTCTTTTGTGTGCAGCCCAACACCCCTTCCAAAGTGGCCCAAAACCCAGCAAACTCCCCTCCATGCTCTCGGTCGTTCAATCACGATCGCGTTGCTGAAAACCGCTCCTCATTTGGACTCTCCTAGCTCCCTCTACCTATAAATAGGTGCCCTCCCCCGAAATTCCCGTCCAAACCCTAGCCCCTTCTTCCTCCGCGCGGCGGACACGTCCGCCCGGCGCCGACACGTCCGCCGCCGCCCCCACGTCCAACCACAGTGCGCCACGTGGCCCGCCGCTGTCCTCCGCCACCGCGGCCCGCGGAGCCCATCCGGGCCCGCGCGGGCCCGATCCCGCCGCCCGCGCTCGCGGCTCCTCCGGGCCGCGTCCCGCCGCGCGTCGCCGGTCGGGCCGCCGCCCGCGGCGCGCCCGTGCCTCCGCCGGCCCCGCCGCACGCCTCGCCGGGCCACCGCCGCGCCGCGTCGACCCGCGCGCCCGTCGGCGCCGCCCTCTGCCTCCGTCGGCGTTCGCCTTCCGCCTCCGCCCCGACCCCGCCTGCAGTCCGCCGCCGCGACCTCGTCGTCGGAGCGCGCCGCTCCGCCCGGATCCGGCGCCTCCCGTGCCGCCCCGTCGTTCCCGTGCCTCCTCGCCGCCCCGTCCGGGTCCTGCCTCGGCATCCGTGCCGGCCCCGGCCACCTCGTCGCCGGATCCGCCCGTCTCCGGCGACCCCGCCATCTCCGGCGTGTTTTCCGGCGAGACCCGCCTCGCCTCGAAGTCCATGCAAACTGGAGGTTGCCCCCATTTTCACTAAGTCCCCGAAGTATTTTACATAATCCTGCCATGTTCGTTGCATCGTATCTCTGCATCTGTAGCTCCGTTTCGTGCGTGTAATATGTCAAATTGTTCGTCTCGACGAGTACTTCATTTCATTCCATTGCATCATTTTCATTTGAGCTGATCTTAATGCCCTAAATGCTTTTGGAAGTGTGCATGTTGCTGTTAACCTGCTGGAACTGTTATAACTTGCTCATTTGTCATTTTTGCCATGTTTGATGTGTGCATCCTATGAACATGAGCTCTACATGTGTTTTGATCTATGCCATACCATACTTCCAGTGGTGTCATCCATGTATTTTTGTGAGTCTTGTACTGAGTGCATCGAGCTTGTTAAGTAGGGTACTTGCTCTTGCTGTTTTCCTGACAGATTCTCTTATATTTTGTTGCTATGTTAACCTGCTGCTACAAGTCATTTCGTGCATTATTCTGGAGATGTTCACTAAGTATTCTTTGTTATACATGTCTTGCTCTATCCATTCATGCCCCTGGTTGCAATTATAGCCTGCTGGAACATGTTGTAATCTTGCTCTCAAACTTGCTAAATGATGTTGCTATCAGCCTGTTAACATTAAGTTCAATGTTTTCATGATTGTTTGCTAGTGATCCATGCACCCTATGACCTTGATCTTGCCATGTATAGCTTCACAAACATGTCTTCTTACTGTTGGTTGCCTTTACATGCCATGTATTGCTCTGTGGTGAGTGGTTCAAGCTCACCAACATGCCTACTTATTGTTGTTCCTGCCATGTATGAATCTGTAATATAACTTGCCATGTTTACATGGGTACCATCATATCTTCTGATCCTTTTTGGCTCATGGTCAGTAAGGGACTTTTGTTCTATGCAATTAGTAGATTCATGCCATACCTTTGTTTGCCATGATAAGTTCCTGTAACATGTTGTTTGATAGCTCTAAACATTGCAACCTGATGTTAATTCCTGATAAGTCTGAAACTGTTATTATTTGCAATCTTTCCATGTGTGTTTGAGCATGTTCTAGTGATTTCTGGAGATAGCTCAGTGTTCATGTTTTGTTATGCTTTACATGTACTTCATGCCCATGCCTTTTGTTATTACGTTGAGATGCTGTAGCTTGTTGTTTTGATGATTGCAACATGACTAGTTGCTGTTTTGGACAGATTGTTGCTATAACTTGTATAGAGTGTATGTGTTGAACCGTTGCTCCGTTTTGAGTGTGATCTATATGAAACTTGCTTAGAATTGCATGTAGTTTCATATTATCATGTTGCATCCTTGTTTTCAGGTGTTTGCTTGATGTTTGTATGCATTTTGCATCAATGCCATGTTTAACTTGTTTTGCTCATATCTTCTAGGCCGTAGCTCCAAACTAAATGAACTATATATGTAACTTGACTAGAATGTCGTGTATATCATCTTGGTGTATCTTAACTTGCTGTTTAACTACTTGAACATAATGTTTGTTCAGATCTGGACTAATTTCGAAATATGCATATGAGGACTTACCGGAATTGTTATATGTTGTTCCCGGCCTCATTTAAACTTGCCTTGATGTGTTGCTCGTGTATGCATCATCTCTTGCCATGAGTAGCCTCATGTAGCTTTGCCATACATCATACTTGGTTGTGCATCATGTCTTGTTTATGTGTGGTGTGTTTACTATGTTGTGTGCTTCTTCTCGATAGTTCCCGTTTCGTTGCGATCATGAGGATTCGTTCGTCTATGCTTGGTTCGTCTTCGTGGCTTCATCTTCTTCGTGGACTCGTTCTTCTTCCTAGCGGGATCTCAGGCAAGATGACTGCTACCTTGGATCTCACTACTATCATTGCTATGCTAGTTGCTTCGTTCTATCGCATTGCTGCGCTTCCTATAACTTGTTCTTCAAGCCTCCCAAATGGCCATGAACCTCTAACCTTTGACACCCTTCCTAGCAAACCGTTGTTTGGCTATGTTACCGCTTTGCTCAGCCCCTCTTATAGCGTTGTTAGTTGCAGGCGAAGTTGAAGATTTCTCCATGGTGGACAGGGTTATGTTGGGATATCACAATATCTCTTGTATTATTAATGTACCTATATATTTGGTAAAGGGTGGAAGGCTCGGCCTTATGCCTAGTGTTTTGTTCCACTCTTACCGCCCTAGTTTCCGTCATACCGGTATTATGTTCCCGGATTTTGCGTTCCTTACGCGGTCGGGTGATTTATGGGACCCCCCTGACAGTTCGATTTGAATAAAACACCTCCAGCAAGGCCCAACCTTGGTTTTACCATTTGCCTCACCACCACCTACTTTTCCCTTGGGAGTAATTAACCCAAGGGTCATCTTTATTTTAGCCCCCCCAGGCCAATGCTTGTCTAAGTGTTGGTCCAAACCGAGCGATGTCCGGCGCCCCCTGGGCAACTAGGGTCTATGCCAACCCGACGTCTTGCTCATCCGGTGTGCCCTGAGAACGAGATATGTGCAGCTACTATCGGGATGTCGGCGCATCGGGCGGTCTTGCTGGTCTTGTTTTACCATTGTTGAAATGTCTTGTAAACCGGGATTCCGAGACTGATCGGATCTTCCTGGGAGAAGGAATATCCTTCGTTGATCGCGAGAGCTTATCATGGGCTAAGTTGGGACACCCCTGCAGGGTATAAACTTTCGAGAGCCGTACCCGTGGTTATGTGGCAGATGGGAATTTGTTAATGTCCGGTTGTAGATAACTTGACACCAGATCCGAATTAAAACGCATCAACCGAGTGTGTAGCCGTGATGGTCTCTTCTCGGCAGAGTCCGGGAAGTGAACAAGGTTTTTGTGTTATGATTGACGTAAGTAGGAGTTCAGGATCACCTCTTGATCATTACTAGCTTCACGACCATTCCTTTGTTTCTCTTCTCGCTCTCATTTGCGTTGGTTAGCCACCATATCTTGCTTAGCCACTGCTGCAACCTCACCACTTTACCCCTTCCTTTCCCATTAAGCTTTGCTAGTCTTGATACCCATGGTAATGGGATTGCTGAGTCCTCGTGGCTCACAGATTACTACAACAACAGCTGCAGGTGCAGGTTATGCGATGATCTTGACGCGAGAGTGATGTTTTCTTGTTTTGGAGTTCTTCTTCTGCTTCTTCTTTGATCAGGGGATAGGTTCCAGGTCGGCAGCCTGGGCTAGCAGGGTGGATATTGTTTGAGTTTCTGTTTATGATTCATCCGTAGTCGGATGTTGTTCTTGTATGTTGTTTTGTTGTATTCATGTGACATTGTATGTTTTGTATGTATCCCCATATATTATGTAATGTTGATGTAATGATATCCACCTTGCAAAAGCGTTCCAATATGCGGGACTATCCTTGGTGGGACCTTCGAGTTCCTTTTGGATAGGGTCCCATATTGGGTGTGACAAGTTGGTATCAGAGCCTCGACCGACCCTAGGAGCCCCCTTGATTGATCGTGTAGTTTGGCCGTTGTCGAGTCTAGAAGAAAACTATTTTCGGAGTCTAGTTATATCGGATAGTAGGAATTCTTTTTACTCCTCTGCCCCTTCGTCGCTCTGGTGAGGAATCTTGACGTAGGTGTTTTGAACTGCTCCTCTTCCTGTTCAAAATTTTCTTTAGGATCACGTGGTTAGTTTTGTGAGTGGTCCATCCTCTTTTGTCCGGTGCATTTCTCGTCAAGTTGACTCGAGCATCTTCATCTTTGAGTTCAATCCTCAGTGTTTTTTTCCACCCACCCTCCCTTCTTCTTCTCGAATCCGGAGTCTGTAATCGAGTATCCATCCTACTCGTGCGAAGCCTTTGCTTCCTTTCCTCAATGATTTCAACCGGTGTTTTCTCTTCAAGATATTCGTCGGTTTTGCCCTTCCAAGTTACCTTTGTTTTCCCGCCCTCCCATCCTCTTCTTTCCGGAGCCTGAGCCTGTTTCGAGCATCAATTTCATTCATGCAGAGTCTCTTTAGTCTTCCCTCAATTATTTCAACCGGTGAATTCTCGTCTCGTTCGTCATTCTTCATCCCTTTCTTTTTCCGGTGGATTCTATTCATGTTTTTCGGGTTGATCATATTCTTTCTCTCGGCTCAAGTGTTTTCCATGGTCGTTCGCCTCTCGCCAGTTTATCCTTCCAGAGTGTTCAAGACATCTCAGGAGATTCGTCTGTGTTCCAATTAATTCGAGGGGGTCACCTCATTCAAATATTTCATTTGTTCCGGTGCATCATTTATCTATTCAACAATCCTTTCCAGCGGTGTTTTTCTTTTAGTGGGCCCTAACCCACAGGTCTTTTCCCAGGATCTTACCTGACTCTTCTAATTCCCCCGGATTTATTCTCAATTCTTGTCAATCGTGACGCAAGAATGAATTTCATCAGTCACATGCCTTCTCCAAATCTCGTTCAAATTCTTTTCATTGTTGGCTCAACCCCTTCACTTTTCTTTCTCCCGGAGTATCTCAGTAATTTTGGTGGTGTTTCTCGTCGCCATTTGAAAATCAAAGAAGAGTTTTTCCTCTAAATCTTGCTCGTTCTCCCGAAGATTCGTGGTTCTAGCTTCTTGTTAGCCTCTCGAAGTATTCCATTTGTCAGATATTCTTACTTACTCATCCGGAGTATTTCAGGAGTTGATTTCTGTTTCTTTTCACCGGAGGCCATCGTTCCAGAAGAATTCTTCGTCCTCACATTTCAGCTACCATTATCCAATTATTCCATTGCTTCGTTCAAGTGTTCTTTAATTAGCTCATGCTCTCTTTATTCTTTTGCATCTAAATCCCCTCTAGCATATTTGGTTCTTCGAATTCTTCCCGGTGATTCAATCTCTTTCATCAGTCATTTTCGAATTCTTACGGTGGTTCTTTCAGATTCATTCATTCGTTCTTTTCAATCCTTCCGGTGGTTCATGAAGACCTTCTCAAGTTTGCGACATGTCACTTCTCAATTCTTTTTCAATAAGAATAAGTAGTATGCTAAATCCATTGCTAGTCATCAATTCATTTTGATGAAGGATAAGCATACAATAAATCTTATTTTCATTTCATCCAAGTGAGTAATCCCTTCCTTCGGAGTTTGTTCTTGATGAATAAATTCTAGTTCCAAGTGTTTCATCTTTTCTTTTCTGGAGTTCAAATTTCCTCGGCCATGTCGTCGGATCCTCCATTTAATCACCGCAAGGCTCATTTTATTCTTTCATCCTTCATTCTATCTCATCATCCTTTTTGTCACCGGAGCTCTTCATGGTGGTTCTTCATGATTTAATTCATTCTTTCAAGAGTTCATCAAGATTCTAATCGAAGGTGCTCAAGTATCCTTCTTCTTGCTTCTCGAGGTGCAATTAATTCTCTGTATTCTTTTGAAGTGGAGTTTTGCATTTCTTCGTTCTTCTCAGCTATCCAATCATTTTCTGCTTGTGGTCGGCGATCACCTCATAATTTTGAGATGTTATCCATAAGTCCACAACAAGCTTATTCTTTTGTTGTTGATTTTCTCAACAACTTCGTTCAATCTTTTCTCGCAAGGATGCTTTTCAAATTCATTCGTGCTAGAAGATGTCATCTTCTTCTCCGTTCTTTTCTTTCAACTTTTTCAATTCTTTCCAGAGGTCTTGTGTCATGTATTCATCAAGTATCATTCCATCCTCTCAAGTTCGTTCTAATCCTCCCATTTTCAGCTGGAGTGCTGCCTCAATCCTTTTCAGTCTTATTTGTCTCTAACTCGTTCTAACCAGAGTGGTCTCATAGTCCATCTGATTCCGTGAGCTTTCGATTCTCGTCATTATCGTCATTCCTCTCTTTTCTCGAGCGCTCTCGATTATTTGCTTCTTCTCTTGAGTTCTTGTTTCACCTCATCCCTTTTTCCTTCCGTCTCGGTCCTAAGATCTCGGGACGAGATCTCTTGTTAATGGAGGAGAGTTGTAACGCCCCGGATTCGTTGCGCGATGTGTCTGCCAGTTATTCGTAGTTGTTGCCATGTCATTTGCTTGCATGTTGCATTTTATCATGTCATCATGTGCATTCCATTTTGCATACGTGTTCGTTTCTTGCATCCGAGCATTTTCCCCGTTGTCCGTTTTGCAATCCGACACTCCTTTGCCCTCCGGCGCCCCCTTTTTGCCTCTTCTCTTGTGCGGGTGTTAAACTTTCTCAGAATGGACCGAGGTTTGCCAAGCGGCCTTGGAATAGCACCGGTAGACCACCTGTCAAGTTTCGTGCCATTTGGAGGTCGTTTGATACTCCAACGGTTAACCGGGTAACCGTAAAAGCCTCTTTTGTGTGCAGCCCAACACCCCTTCCAAAGTGGCCCAAAACCTAGCAAACTCCCCTCCATGCTCTCGGTCGTTCGATCACGATCGGGTGGCCGAAAACCGCTCCTCATTTGGACTCTCCTAGCTCCCTCTACCTATAAATAGGTGCCCTCCCCCGAAATTCCCGGTCCAAACCCTAGCCCCTTCTTCCTCCACGCGCCGGACACGTCCGCCCGGCGCCGGACATGTCCGCCGCCGCCCCCACGTCCAACCACAGTGCGCCACGTGGCCCGCCGCCGTCCCTCCGCCGCCGCGGCCCGCGGAGCCCATCCGGGGCCCGCGCGGGCCCGATCCCGCCGCCCGCCGTTCGCGCTCCTCCGGGCTGCGTCCCGCCCGCGCGTCGCCGGCCGGCCACCGCCCGCCGGCGCGCCCGTGCCTCCGCCGGCCCCGCCGCGCGCCTCGCCGCACCGTGTCGACCCACGCGCCCGTCGGGCGCCGCCCCTCCGCCTCCGCCGGCGTTCGCCTTCCGCCTCCGCCTCGACCCCGTCTGCAGTCCGCCGCCGCGACCTCGTCGTTGGAGCGCGCTGATCCGCCCGGATCCGACCAGCCTCCGGCCAGATCCGGCGCCTCCCGTGCCGCCCCGTCGTTCCCGTGCCTTCTCGCCGCCCCGTCCGGGTCCTGCCTCGGCATCCGCGCCGGCCCCGGCCACCTCGTCGCCGGATCCGCCCGTCTCCGGCGACCCCACCATCTCCGGCGTGTTTTCCGGCGAGACCCGCCTCACCTCGAAGTCCGTGCAAACTGGAGGTTGCCCCCATTTTCACCAAGTCCCCGAAGTATTTTACATAATCATGCCATGTTCGTTGCATCGTATCTCTGCATCCGTAGCTCCATTTCGTGCGTGTAATATGTAAAATTGTTCGCCTCGACGAGTACTTCATTTGAGCTCATCTTGAGGCCCTAAATGCTGTTGTAAGAGTGCATGTTGCTGTTAACCTGCTGGAACTGTTATAACTTGCTCATTTGTCATTTTGCCATGTTCGATGTGTGCATCCTATGAACATGAGCTCTACATGTGTTTTGATCTATGCCATGCCATCTTTCTAGTGGTGTCATCCATGTATTTTTGTGAGTCTTGTACTGAGTGCATCGAGCTTGTTAAGTAGGGTACTTGCTGTTGCTGTTTTCCTGACATATTCTGTTATGTTTTGTTGCTATGTTAACCTGCTGCTACAAGTCATTTCGTGCATTATTCTGGAGATGTTCACTAAGGATGTTTTGTTATACATGTCTTGCTCTATCCATTCATGCCCCTGGTTGCAATTATAGCCTACTGGAACAAGTTGTAATCTTGCTCTCAAACTTGCTAAATGATGTTGCTGTCAGCCTGTTAACATTAAGTTCAATGTTTCCATGATTGTTTGCTAGAGATCCATGCACCCTATGACCTTGATCTTGCCATGTATAGCTTCACAAACTTGTCTTCTTACTGTTGGTTGCCTTTACATGCCATGTATTGCTCTGTGGTGAGTGGTTCAAGCTCACCAACATGCCTACTTATTGTTGTTCCTGCCATGTATGAATCTGTAATATAACTTGCCATGTTTACGTGGGTGCCATCATATCTTCTGATCCTTTTTGGCTCATAGTCAGTAAGGGACTTTTGTTCTATGCAATTAGTAGAATCATGGCATGCCTTTGTTTGTCATGATAAGTTCCTGTAACATGTTGTTTGATAGCTCTAAACATTGCAACCTGATGTTATTTCCTGATAAGTCTGAAACTGTTATTATTTGCAATCTTTCCATGTGTGTTTGAGCATGTTCTAGTGATTTCTGGAGAGAGCTCAGTGTTCATGTTTTGTTATGCTTTACCTGTACTTCATGACCATGCCTTTTGTTATTACGTTGAGATGCTGTAGCTTGTTGTTTTGATGATTGCAATATGCCTAGTTGCTGTTTTGGACAGATTGTTGCTATAACTTGTATAGAGTGTATGTGTTGAACCGTTGCTCCGTTTTGAGTGTGATCTATATGAAACTTGCTTAGAATTGCATGTAGTTTCATATTATAATGTTGCATCCTTGTTTTGAGGTGTTTGCTTGATGTTTGTATGCATTTTGCATCAATGCCATGTTTAACTTGGTTTGCTCATATCTTCTAGGCCGTAGCTCCGAACTAAATGTACTATATATGTAACTTGACTAGAATATCATGTAGATCATCTTGGTGCATCTTAACTTGCTGTTTAACTACTTGAACATAATGTTTGTTCAGATCTGGACCAATTTCGAAATATGCATATGAGGACTTACCGGAATTGTTATATGTTGTTCCCGGCCTCATTTAAACTTGCCTTGATGTGTTGCTCGTGTATGCATCATCTCTTGCCATGAGTAGCCTCATGTAGCTTTGCCATACATCATACTTGGTTGTGCATCATGTCTTGTTTATGTGTGGTGTGTTTACTATGTTGTGTGCTTCTTCTCGATAGTTCCCGTTTCGTTGCGATCGTGAGGATTCGTTCGTCTACGCTTGGTTCGTCTTCGTGGCTTCATCTTCTTCATGGACTCGTTCTTCTTCCTAGTAGGATCTCAGTCAAGATGACCGCTACCTTGGATCTCACTACTATCATTGCTATGCTAGTTGCTTCGTTCTATCGCATTGCTGCGCTTCCTATAACTTGTTCTTCAAGCCTCCCAAATTGCCATGAACCTCTAACCTTTGACACCCTTCCTAGCAAACCGTTGTTTGGCTATGTTACCGCTTTGCTCAGCCCCTCTTATAGCGTTGTTAGTTGCAGGTGAAGTTGAAGATTTCTCCATGGTGGACAGGGTTATGTTGGGATATCACAATATCTCTTATATTATTAATGCACCTATATATTTGGTAAAGGGTGGAAGGCTCGGCCTTATGCCTGGTGTTTTGTTCCACTCTTGCCGCCCTAGTTTCCGTCATACCGGTATTATGTTCCCGGATTTTGCGTTCCTTACGCGGTCAGATGATTTATGGGACCCCCCAGACAGTTCGCTTTGAATAAAACTCCTCTAGCAAGGCCCAACCTTGGTTTTACCATTTGCCTCACCACCACCTACTTTTCCCTTGGGAGTAATTAACCCAAGGGTCATCTTTATTTTAGCCCCCCTGGGCCAATGCTTGTCTAAGTGTTGGTCCAAACCGAGCGATGTCCGGTGCCCCCTGGGCAACCAGGGTCTATGCCAACCCGACGTCTTGCTCATCCGGTGTGCCCTGAGAACGAGATATGTGCAGCTCCTATCGGGATGTCGGCGCATCGGGCGGTCTTGCTGGTCTTGTTTTACCATTGTTGAAATGTCTTGTAAACCGGGATTCCGAGACTGATCGGATCTTCCTGGGAGAAGGAATATCCTTCGTTGATCGCGAGAGCTTATCATGGGCTAAGTTGGGACACCCCTGCAGGGTATAAACTTTCGAGAGCCATGCCCGCGGTTATGTGGCAGATGGGAATTTGTTAATGTCCGGTTGTAGATAACTTGACACCAGATCCGAATTAAAACGCATCAACCGAGTGTGTAGCCGTGATGGTCTCTTCTCGGCGGAGTCCGGGAAGTGAACACGGTTTTTGTGTTATGATTAACGTAAGTAGGAGTTCAGGATCACCTCTTGATCATTACTAGCTTCACGACCGTTCCTTTGTTTCTCTTCTCGCTCTCATTTGCGTTGGTTAGCCACCATATCTTGCTTAGCCGCTGCTGCAACCTCACCACTTTACTCCTTCCTTTCCCATTAAGCTTTGCTAGTCTTGATAACCATGGTAATGGGATTGCTGAGTCCTCGTGGCTCACAGATTACTACAACAACAGTTGCAGGTGCAGGTTATCCGATGATCTTGATGCGAGAGCGATGTTTGCTTGTTTTGGAGTTCTTCTTCTGCTTCTTCTTCGATCAGGGGATAGGTTCCATGTCGGCAGCCTGGGCTAGCAGGGTGGATATTGTTTGAGTTTCTGTTTATGATTCATCCGTAGTCGGATGTTGTTATTGTATGTTGTATTGTTGTATTCATGTGACATTGTATGTTTTGTATGTATCCCCATCTATTATGTAATGTTGATGTAATGATATCCACCTTGCAAAAGCGTTCCAATATGCGGGTCTATCCTTGGTGGGACCTTCGAGTTCCTTTGGATAGGGTTGCATATTGGGCGTGACATCTCTTGTTTCCCCAACACACGCAATACAATGGTAAATTGTATAGGTGCACTAGTTCGGCGAAGAGATGGTGATACAAGTGCAATATGGATAGTAGATATAGGTTTTTGTAATATGAAATAATAAAAACAGGAAGGTAACTAATGATAAAAGTGAGCGTAAACGGTATTGCAATGATAGGAAACAAGGCACAGGGTTCATACTTTCACTAGTGCAAGTTCTCTCAACAATAATAACATAGATAGATCATATAATAATCCTTCAACATGCAACAAAGAGTCACTCCAAAGCCACTAATAGCGGAGAACAAACGAAGAGATTATGGTAGGGTACGAAACCACCTGAAAGTTATTCTTTCAGATCAATCTATTCAAGAGTTCATACTAGAATAACACCTTAAGACACAAATCAACCAAAACCCTAATGTCACCTAGATACTCCATTGTCACCTCAAGTATCCGTGGGCATGATTATACGATATGCATCACACAATCTCAGATTCATCCAACCAACACAAAGTACTTCAAAGAGTGCCCCAAAGTTTCTACCAAAGAGTCAAGAAAACATGTGCCAACCCCTATGCATAGGTTCATGGGCGGAACCCGCAAATATGTCACCAAAACATACATCAAGTGGCACGTGATATCCCATTGTCACCACAGATAAACATGGCAAGACATACATCAAGTGTTCTCAAATCAAAGACTCAATCCGATAAGATAACTTCAAAGGGAAAACTCAATTCAGCACAAGAGAGTAGAGGGGGAGAAACATCATAAGATCCAACTATAATAGCAAAGCCCGCGATACATCAAGATCATGCCATAGAGGGAACACGAGAGAGAGAGAGAGATCAAACACATAGCTACTGGTACATACCCTCAGCCCCGAGGGTGAACTACTCCCTCCTCGTCATGGAGAGCGCCGGGATGATTAAGATGGCCACCGGTGATGGGTTCCCACTTCGGCAGGGTGCCGGAACAGACTCCCAAGAAGCTTTTGGTGGCTACGGAGGCTTGCGGTAGCGGAACTCCCGATCTATCTTGATTTTTGATGTTTTTAGGGTACGTAGGCTTATATAGGCAAAAGAAGTCGGTCGGGAGGTGCTCGAGGGGCCCACGAGACAGGGGGGTTCGCCCAGTAGGGGGGAGGGAAGCCCCCTATCTCCTGGCCTCCTCGAGGATCTTCTGACGTGAACTCCAAGTCTCGAGGATCATATTCTTCTCGAAAATAACGCTGCCGAAGGTTTCATTCCGTTTGGACTCCGTTTGATATTCCTTTTCTTTGAAATACTGAAACAGGCAATAAAACAACAATATGGGCTAGGCCTCCGGTTAATAGGTTAGTCCCAAAAGTAATATAAAAGTGTATAATAAAGCCCATAATCATACAAAACAGATAATAAAATAGCATGAATGCTTCATAAATTATAGACACGTTGGAGACGTATCAGCATCCCAAGCTTAATTCCTGCTCGTCCTCGAGTAGGTAAATGATAAAAACAGAATTTATGAAGTGTGAATGCTAGAAGGTGCACAAGTTTGATCAATGATAATTTCAATCACCTTTTCTAGCATGATAATATGTCATAACAGTAGTTTATCTCATAAAACTTCTCACGATAAAGTAACAAGCAATTCACATGTCAAAGCATTGACCATAAACTTTCTTGAAAACTAGCAAACTTCATTCTCAGTCATCAAACAATTGCAATTCATCTTATTTTCAGGAATAGCAAACTCCACATACTCAACTATCATATAGTATTCTACAATTGCTAACACTCACGCAATACTGATGGTTATGGAGTTTCAATCGGACACTATGAAAGATAGGGGCTTATAGTATTGCCTCCCAACGTATTCACCTTTGGGTGATGTCAACAATAATAGTTCATGCTAACTTACATCCAATTGGGTATATATATCAGGATCACCCCAACACAAAGTGCTTGCCAAAGGATAAAATGAAAAAGGGAAAGGTGAAGATCACCTTGACTCTTGCATAAAGTAAAAGACATATAGTAAAAGATAGGCCCTTCGCAGAGGGAAGCAGAGGTTGTCATGCTCTTTTAGGGTTGGATGTACAAAATCTTAATGCGAATGAACATCACTTTATATTGCCACTTGTATATGGACCTTAATTATGCAGTCCGTCGCTTTTATTGATTCCATAACAAGATCGTATAAAGCTATTTTCTTCACACCAAAAGATCATACATATTTAGGGAGCAATTTTTATTGCTTGCACCAATGACAACTTACTTGAAGAATCTTACTCAATCCATAGGTAGGTATGGTGGACTCTCATGGTAAAACTGGGTTTAAGGATATTTGGAAGCACAAGTAGTATCTCTACTTGGTGCAAGGAATTTGGCTAGCATGAGGGGGAAAGGCAAGCTCAACATGTTCGAATGATCCATGACAATATACCCTCAGCCTCGGGGTGAACTACTCCCTCCTCGTCATGGAGAGCGCCGGGATGATGAAGACAACCACCGGTGATGGGTTCCCCCACTGGCAGGGTGCCGGAACAGACTCCCGAGAGGTTTTTGGTGGCTACAGAGGCTTGCGGCGGCGGAACTCCTGATCTATCTAGATTTTTGACGTTTTTAGGGTACGTAGGCTTATGTAGGCGAAAGAAGTCGGTCGGGAGGTGCTCGAGGGGCCCACGAGACAGGGGGGCACACCCAGTAGGGGGGGTGCCTCCCTATCTCCTGGCCTCCTCGAGGATCTTCTGACGTAAACTCCAAGTCTCCAGGATGGTATTCTTCCCAAAAATAACACTGCCGAAGGTTTCATTCCGTTTGGACTCCGTTTGATATTCCTTTTCTTCAAAATACTGAAACAGGCAATAAAACAGCAATATGGGCTGGGCCTCCGGTTAATAGGTTAGTCCCAAAAGTAATATAAAAGTGTATAATAAAGCCCAGAATCATTCAAAACAGATAATAAAATAGCATGAATGCTTCATAAATTATAGATACGTTGGAGATGTATCAGTCCACCAAAAAAGTCATGAAGAATGTCAAACATAAGAGAATTCACCGGTTGAAATAATTGAGGGAAGACTAAAGAGGCTCCACACGAATGAAACTAATGCTCGAAAGAGACTCAGGCTCCGGGAAGAAGAGGGTGGGAGGGCGGGAAAACAAAGGCAACTTGGAAGGGGAAAAACCGATGAATAACTTCAAGAGGAAACACCGGTTGAAATCATTGAGGAAAGAAAGCAGAGACTTTGCACGAGTAGGATGGATACTCTATTACGGACTCCGGGTCCGAGAAGAAAAAGGGGTGGGCGGGTGGGAAAAAGAAAACAACTGAGGATTGAACTTGGCAACGATGAAGAGGCTCAAGTCAACTTGATGATAAATGCACCGGATGAAAAGAGCTGAGAACCAACGCTCGGAAAACCCACTTCGTGATCCTAACAAAAAAATTTGAAGGGGAAAAGGAGTAACTCAAAACACCTACGTCAAGATTCCTCACCAGAGCGACGAAGGGGCTGAGGAGTAAAAAGAATTCCTAATCTCCGATATAACTAGACTCAGAAATAGTTTTCTTCTAGACCGACAACGGCCAACTACACGATCAATCAAGGGGGCTCCTATGGTTGGTCGAGTGAAAGAACGAGGATGTCGCCTAGAGGGGGGGTGAATAGGCGTTTTAAAATAATTATGGTTTAGGCTTGAACAAATGCGGAATAAACCTAGCGGTTAATTTGTCAAGCACCAAACCTAAAACAACTAGGCTCACCTATGTGCACCAACAACTTATGCTAAGCAATATAAGCAACTATGTGATAGCAAGATATATGACAAAGAACTATATGACTATCACAAAGTAAAGTGCATAAGTAAAGGGGCTCGGTTAAGAGATAACCGAGGCACGCGGAGGCGACGATGTATCCCGAAGTTCACACCCTTGCGGATGCTAATCTCTGTTTGGAGCGGTGTGGAGGCACAGTGCTCCCCAAGAAGCCACTAGGGCCACCGTAATCTCCTCACGCCCTCGCACAATGCAAGATGCCGTGATTCCACTAAGGGACCCTTGAGGGCGGTCACCGAACCCGTACAAATGGCGACCCTTGGGGGCGGTCACCGAACCCGTACACTTTGGCAACCCTTGGTGGCGGTCACCGGTACCCGTCAAAATGCTCGGGGCGATCTCCACAACCTAATTGGAGACCCCGACGCTTGCCCGGAGCTTTACACCACAATGATTGAGCTCCGAACACCACCAACCGACTAGGGGGCCCAAGCACCCAAGATAAAAAAGCTCAAGGGCACCAAGCACCCAAGAGTAATAAGCTTCTCAACTTGTAACTTCCACGTATCACGTGGAGAACTCAAACCGATGCACCAAATGCAATGGAAAGGGCACACGAAGTGCCCAAGTCCTTCTCTCCCAAATCCCACCAAAGCAACTAATGCTAGGGAGGAAAATGAGAGGAAGAATGAAGGAAGAACACGAAGAACTCCAAGATCTAGATCCAAGGGGTTCCCCTCACTTAGAGGAGAAAATGATTGGTGGAAATGTGGATCTAGATCTCCTCTCTCTTTTCCCTCAAAAACTAGCAAGAATCCATGGAGGGATTGAGAGTTAGCAAGCTCGAAGAAGGTCAACAATGGGGGAAGAACACGAGCTCCAAGGATAAGTCTCAATGGGGAAGAAGACCCCCTTTTATAGGTGGGGACAAAAACCAACCATTATCCCCTCACTCAGCCCGCACGACGCGGTACTACCGCGGTTGGCTGCGGTACTACCGCTGCAGGTTGCGGTACTACCGCATGTGCAGCTCTGGCCAGAAGAAGGCCTGTTGCACAGGGCAACAAGCGGTAGAACTGCCGGAGCGGTACTACCGCGCGCCCCTACGGTACTACCGTAGGGCAGGCAACACTAGGCGCAGAGAAAGCACGGACGTAAAAAATTACTTCCGTACCTACTTCCGCTGAGGGAGGACCTGCGCAAAACTCTGGCACGGTACTACCGCACACGAAGAGCGGTACTACCGCGTAGGGCGCGGATGTAAAAAATTACATCCGTCCCTACTTCCGCTCATGCTGCTTAAGCCTGGCCAGAGCCCACGGTACTACCGCGCTCGCGGCGCGGTACTACCGCATAGGGCGCGGATGTAAAAAATTACATCCGCCCCTACTACCGCTCGAGCAGCTGTGCCTGGCCTGAGGCCACGGTACTACCGCTCCCACAGAGCGGTACTACCGCAAGGGCCTGCGGTACTACCGCTCCGGAGAGCAGTACTACCGCATGCCCCAGATCAGCAACACTAGGAGTCCTTCATTTTGCAGAGAAGACAACAGAGAGAAACAATAAAACCAGAACTGCCATAACTTCTGCAAATGAGCTCCGAATTGAGCAAACTCAAGCTTATTGGATACAAGACAACGAGTAGCATCCAAACAGAGAAGGTATAGTAAGAAGAGGCAGGGGAGGTATGCCTAACAAGAGAGGAGAGAAACCTTCAACAGAGAAGAACCGGCAGAACCTCCAACATCGAAAACATCATAGAAGATGCATGTAAATTCCGTTTTCGATGAACTCGAGCTTGTCATGAAAATGACCAAAAGCTCCAAATCTCACAAGGATAAGAACCAAACAAGAACCAATAAAGATGATGCAAGGATGCAATGGTTTGAGCTCTCTACGAACGATACGATCAAGCAACTCATCGAGAGCCCCCCTTGATAGTACGGCAATCGATCCTATAACCCGGTCTCCCACAACTACCATGAGACCGGTAAAATAGAAAACCTATCAAGGGCAAACCTTTGCCTTGCACAAAGTCCACTTGAGCTAGATGATGACGATCTACTCCTCCTCAAGACGGACCACCTTTCTTGATTGCGTTGGCTCGATGAAGACTAGTTGATTGCTCCCCCATACTCCACTATGGGTGAGCCACTCTTCCGCTCATCTTCACAAGTCCATTGTCACCACAATGGACGGCAAGCTTCAAGCACTTGATCTCTTCGTGATGCATCACTTGAACTTGCACACCGCAACCTAACCCCACAAAGAACTCTCACGAAGACCATGGGTAAGCACACAAAGTGTAATGGACAATGCTTACCATACCATGGGATCACTTGATCCCTCGATACATCTTGTGCGCTTTGTGTGTTGAATCTTTCCAACTCTCTTCATTTGAATGATGTCTTGAAGGTAGACATGAATGATCACACAATCTTTTTCTTCAAGACATGCTTGCAATAAGCTCAACACTCACATGACCAATCTTTGGATAATTCCTTAAAAGCACCGTGGTCATCACAAACTCTCATTGAAACCAACAAATGGACTTCAAGAAATGCCTATGGAAAAATCCTTCAAACATAACTCGATGCAACCATTAGTCCATAGAGAATGTCATCAATTACCAAAACCACACATGGGGGCACCGCATGTCCTTTCATCGAGGCTCTGATACCAACTTGTCACGCCCAATATGTGACCTAATCCTAAAGAACTCGAAGGTCCCACTAAGGATAGAAGCGCATATTGGAACGCTTTTGCAAGGTGGATATCATTACATCGTACCATTACAATGCCACATGAATACAACATCATCATACATAAGAGCACCATCTGACTACGGATGAAACACAAAAAGAAACTCAAACGACATCCACCCTGCTAGCCCAGGCTGCCAACCTGGAACCTATCCCGTGATCGAAGAAGAAGGAGAAGAAGAACTCAAAAACAAGCAAGCATCGCTCTCGCGTCATGAACATCGCAATACCTGTACCTTCAACTGTTGTTGTAGTAATCTATGAGCCACGAGGACTCAGCAATCCCATTACCATGGGTATTAAGACTAGCAAAGCTTAATGGGTAAAGGAATGGATAAGTGGTGAGGTTGCAGCAGCGACTAAGCATATATGGTGGCCAACATACACAAATAAGTGTGAGAAGAGAAGCCAACGGAACGGTCGTCAACTAGTATTGATCAAGAAGTGATCCTGGACTCCTACTTACATTCATACATAACCCAAACCGTGTGCACTTCCCGAACTCTGCCGAAAAGAGACCATCACGGCTACACACGCGGTTGATGCATTTTAATTCGAATCTGGTGTCAAGTTTTCTACAACCGGACATTAACAAATTCACATCTGCCACATAACCGCGGGCACGGCTCTCGAAAGTTTATACCCTGCAGGGGTGTCCCAACTTAGCCCATCACAAGCTCTCACGGTCAACAAAGGATATTCCTTCTCCCAGGAAGACCCGATCAGTCTCGGAATCCCGGTTTACAAGACATTTCGGCAATGGTAAAACAAGACCAGCAAAGCCGCCCGAATGGGAGGACAAATCCTGATACGAGCTGCACATATCTCGTTCTCACGGCACACTGGATAAGTCAAGCTATGAGTAAAACCAGACCTCAAGTTTCCCCGAGGTGGCCCCGCAGGTTGCTCGGTTTGGACCAACACTCTAAGGAGCACTGGCCCGGGGGGTTAAATAAACATGACCCTCGGGCTCCGGAAACCAAAGGGAAAAAGGCTTAGGTAGGCAAATGGTAAAACCAAGGTTGGGCCTTGCTGGAGGAGTTTTATTCAAAGCGAACTGTCCAGGGGGTCCCATAAATCACCCAACCGCGTAAGGAACACAAAATCAAGGAACATAACACCGGTATGACGGAAACTAGGGTGGCAAGAGTGAAACAAAACACCAGGCATAAGGCCGAGCCTTCCACCCTTTACCAAGTATATAGATGCATTAATTAAATAATAGATATTGTGATATCCCAACATAATCCTGTCCATCATGGAGCAATCTTCAACTTCACCTGCAACTAACAATGCTATAAGAGGGGCTAGGCAAAGCGGTAACATAGCCAAGCAACGGTTTGCTAGGAAGGGTGAAAAAGGTTAGAGGCTGACATGGCAATTGGGGGGCTTGAAGAACAAGTGATAGGTAGCGCAACATAGCGATAGAACGAAGCAACTTGCATAGCAATGATAGTAGTGAGATCCAGGGTGATGATCATCTTGCCTGAAATCCCACTAGGAAGAAGATCGAGTCCGTGAAGAAGATGAAGCCACGAAGACAAACCAAGCGTAGACTAACGAATCCTCACGATCGGAACGAAACAGGAACCAACGAGAAGGAGCACAACCGGAAAGAAGCAAACAACAAGGTAAACACACAACACATAAACATGGCATGATGCACAACCAGGTATGATGCATGACAAATACTATATGATGCTACTCATGGCAAGAGATGAAGCATACAAGAATAACACATTAAGGCAAGTTTGAATGAGGCCGGAACAACCTATAACAATTCCGGTAAGTCCTCATATGAAAATTTCGAAATTGATCCAGATCTGAATAACCCTTGTGTTCAAGTTGTTAAACAGCAAGTTGAAATGCACCAAGGTTGTCCACACGAAATTCTAGTCAAGTTACATATAAATTTCATTTAGTTCGGAGCTACGGCCTAGAAGATATGAGCAAAACAAGTTAAACATGGCATTGATGCAAAATGCATTGAAACGTCAAGCAAACACCCTCAAAACATGGATGCAACAAGGTAACATGAAACTATATGCAAAATTAAGCAAGTTTCATATAAAGCAAACTCAAAACGGAGCAACGGTTCAACACATACACATGAAACAAGTTTAAAGGACAAGCTGTCCAAAACAGCAAATATGCATCTTGCAAGCATCATGAAAATATGCTACAGCACCCCAACATTAAAAAAAGGCATGGACATGATGTACAGATAAAGCATGGCAAAACATGAACACTGAGCTATCTCTAGAAATCACTAGAACATGCTCAAAAGGACATGGCAAGATTGCAAATAATAACAGTTTCACAGACTTGGCAAAGATCACTGGACATGGCAGAAATAACATCAGGTTGCCATGTTTAGAGCTGTCAAACAACATGTCACAGCAAGCTATCATGGAAAAATGGAGCATGCCATGCTAACGCTAAAGACAAAGAACAAAACTCCCTTACTGAACTTATTCCAAAGATCAACATAAAAGATAGTAGCATCCATGCAAACATGGCAAATGATATGACAGATTCAGAATAACAGTACATGGCAGAAACTACGATAAGTAGGCATGTTGGTGAGCTTGTACAACTCACTCCAGAGAAATACATGGCATGACAAGGTGACCAACAGTAAGATGAGAATGGCAAGAGCAAGTTCATGGGGTGCAGGGACCACTAGAAAAACACATGGCAGAACTGAACTTAATGTTAACCGGCTGACAGAAACATTATTTAGAAATTTGAGAGCAAGATTACAACAAGATACAGCAGGCCATAAGTACAACCAAGGGCATTGATGGATAGAGCATAATATGTAGAACAAAACTTCCTTAGTGAACATCTCCAGATTACGCATGGAATGACTTGTAGCAGCAGGTTTACATAGCATCATGATATAAAAGATTCAGCCTAGCAAAACAGTAACAACAAGTATCCTACTTCACAAGCTTGATGCACTCACCACAAAGCACACAAAAATACATGGATTGCACCACTGTAGATACGGCATGATGTAGCTCAAAACTCATGTAGACATCAAGCTCATAGGATGCACAGACAAAATGCAATGAAAAAGACAAATCACCAAGTTCTGTTAACAGACAGCTATTAACATCACATAGCACTCTTGCAACGATGATAAGAGCATCAAGATGAACTCAAACAAGCATCGAAGATTGTAGCTAAATGAAGAGCATCTCACAATGAACACTCTGATATATCACACGCACAAAACGGAGCCACATGCCCAAAGATATGACATGGCAAACTTGAGCACGCATTGTTAAAATTCAGGGACTTGGCCGATTTTTCAGAAGAAGAAAAACAGACGGGCGCACGGTAACTAAAACACGCACTGGGCGAGGCTCACATCGGGCCCATGGCCCGGTCGGGGCAGTTCTGAGGAAACCAGGCAGCGGTCCGGGGGTGGTTCGGCGCCGGTTCACGCGGGTCGACCCAGTTCAACCGAACCGGGCAGTTCGGTCGGTTCAGGGAGGCTCCGGCGGGTCCCACGCGAGGGCCGCCGTGCACGACAGCTCCTTCGGCGAAGCTCCAGCGATGGAGGGACAACGGGAGGCCAGGAACGGGTGCGGGGCAGCGGATCCGGCCTTCCCCCAGCCGGATCTGGCCGGAGACGGGGCCGACGAAGAGTTTGGGCACGGGGGCACGGAGCTCCGGCGACCCCATGCGTCGGCTCGACGAGGAGCTCCAAGATGGCGGCCATGGTGGCAGTGACCTGCGAGGGAGAGAGAGGCAGTGAGGGAGGAGGAGAGGAAAGAGAAGGTGGACGGGGCGGCGCGCGGCTCACCAGCGGCTGGCGGCGAGCGCATGGGTGGGCGGCGGCGCGGCCTGGCGGGCGGGAAGGCGAAGGTGGCGGCCGGTGGTGACAGGGCTGGCACAGGAGGCGGGCGTGGGCGGTGGCGCACGCTCGGGCCCCGATGGGATCGGGCGAGCCCCGCTCGGTCCTGGGCGGGCCGACGACAGAGGGAGGAGAGAGAGGAGGCGCGTGGACACGTGGCGAGCTCTGGTTGGCTGCGGGCGGCGATGGACATGTCCGGCGGCGGGGTGGACGCGTCCGGTGGCGCGGTGGAGGAGAAGGCCAGGGTTAGGGTAGGGTTTGATCCGAAAATTCGGGGGAGAGGGCGTATTTATAGGTAGAGGGAGCTAGGAGAGTCCAAATGAGGTGCGGTTTTTGCCCACACGATCATGATCGAATGGTGGAGAGCATGGTGGGGAGTTAGATGGGCTAGGTGGGCTGTGTGAAAGGGTGCTGGGCTACAAGAGAAAAGTGGTTTCGGTTAGCTCAGTTAACCGTTGGGGCATGAAATGACCTCCAAATGGAACGAAATTTGACGGGTGGTCTACCGGTGATATACCAAGGCCACTCGGCAAATCTCGGTCCATTCTGAGAACGCTTTTATCCCGCTCACGAAACAAGGTTTGAGAGGGGCGACGGGCACGTGCGAGTGTGTCTGTGCTCAGAACTGACAACGGAGAGAACCGGGGGAACCCTAACGGATGCAAGTTTTGAAAAACATGAGGATGCAATGCATATGATGACATGGCAAAATGCAACATGCAAGCAAATGACATGGCAATGACGGCGAATAACTGGAAGACACCTGGCGCATCAGATCTGGGGCGTTACAACTCTCCTCCACTAACAAGAGATCTTGTCCCGAGATCTTAGGGATGAGACGGAAGAGAGAGAGGAAGAGGTGAAATAATACCAGAAGAAAGAAGAATAACAGAGTCGAGAGAACTCGGGTAGAAAAGAGGAATGACGAGTATGACAAGAATCAAAAGCTCATGGAAACAAGATAGACTCTGAAAGCACTCCGGTTAGAACAAGATAGAAAAGGAATAAGAATGGAAGAATTTAGGTAGCACTCCGGCCGAAAATGGAAGGATTAGAACATGAACTTCACAAGATGGGATGTCACCTGATGAGATGGCCAACACAATGCCTCCAAAAGAATTGAAAGAATGGAATGAAAAGGACTTAGAAGGAAGGATTGAACGGAGTTGTTGAGAAAATCAACAACGAAAGAATAAGCTTGTTGTGGACTTATCAAAAACATCTCAAAACATGAGGTGAAATTATACCACAACCAATGTCTGAATAGCTGAGAAGAACAAAGAAATGCAAAACTCCATTTCAAAAGAATACGGAGAATTATTTGCACTTCGAGAGGCAAGAAGGAAAGATACTTGAGCTCCTCCAAAGAATCTTGATGAACACTTGAAGAATGAATTAAATCATGACGAGCCACCATAAGAACTCCGATAACAAAAGGATGACGAGATGAAATTGAACAATGAAAAGAATAAGATTAAAGCTTGTGGTGATATAGATGGAGGTTCCGGCGAAATGGCCGAGGAAATTTGAACTCCGGAAAGAAAAGATGAAAACACTTGGAACTAGAATTTATTCATCAAGAACAAACTCTGAAGGAAGGGATTACTCACTTGGATGAAATAAGAATAAGATTTATTGTATGCTTATCCTTCATCAAATTTAATTGATGATAAACGAATTTTGCATACTACTTATTCTTGTTGAAAAGGATTAAGGGGGGTATAGCGCAAAACTTGAGAAAGTCTTCATGAACCACCAGTAGGATTGGAAAGAACGAATGAATTAATATGATAATCAAAGAAAAAGAATCTTGAACGAACCACCGTAAGAATTCAAAATTGAATGACGAAAGAGAATGAATCACCGGGAGGAATTAGAGGAACAAATATGCTTGAGAGGATTTAGATGCAAAAGAACAAAGAGATCATGAGCTTATTAAAGAACACTTGAACGAAGCACTGGGATAATTGGGTAACGGTAGCTGAAATGTGAGGACGAAGAATTCTTCTGGAACGATGGCCTCCGGTGAAAAGAAACAGAAAATAATTTCTGAAATACTCCAGATAGGTAAGAAAAAGGAATATCTGACAAATGGAATAATTTGAGAGGATAATATGAAGCTAGAACCACGAATCTTCGAGAGAACAGACACGATTTAAGAGGAACTCTTCTTCGATCTTCAAATGACGACGACAAACACCACCAAAATTACTAAGAGACTCTGGGAGAATGACAAGCGAAGAGGTTGAGCCAGCAATGAAAAGAATTTGAAAGCAATCTTGGAGAAGACATGTGACTGATGGATTCCATTCTTACGTCAACTTCGAAAAGAATTAGGAATGGCTCCGGAATAATTAGAAGAGTCCGGTAAGATCCTGGGAAAAGACCTATGGGCTAGGGCCCACTAAAATAAAACACCGTTGGGAAGGATTGTTGAAGAGATAGATGATGCACCGGAACAATTGAAATATTTGAATGAGGTGACAACCTCGAATTAAATCAAACACAGACGAATCTCCTGAGATGTCTTGGGCACTCTGGAAGGATAAACTAGCGAGAGGTAAACGAGCAGGGGAAACACTTCATCCAAGGAAAAAAATATGATCAACCCGAAAAACTTGAATTGGGTCCACCGAAAAAGTCATGAAGAATGTCAAACAAAAGAGAATTCACCGGTTGAAATAATTGAGGGAAGACTGAAGAGGCTCCACACGAATGAAATTAATGCTTGAAATTGACTCAGGCTCTGGGAAGAAGAGGGTGGGAGGGCAGGAAAACAAAGGCAACTTGGAAGGGGAAAAACTGATGAATAACTTCAAGAGGAAACACCGGCTGAAATCATTGAGGAAAGAAAGCAAAGACTTTGCACCAGTAGGATGGATACTCGATTACGGACTCCGGCTTAGAGAAGAAAAAGGGGTGGGCGGGTGGGAAAAAGAAAACAACTGACGATTGAACTTGGCAACGATGAAGAGTGATGCGGAGCATCCTATGGACATCACCATGTCAAGGGTCCATTTGACAAGTGACACGTGCCACATCTACTTGATGCATACAAAGGTGAACCATCTCCTTTACACGTGTCCACTTGTACCCTTCGAGGGTGGTATACTACTTGACCCCTCTCTCGTGTGCATACTTAGGTGTGAGAAGAGCTACACATTCATCACGGAGGAGTCCAAGCGTGAGAGAACAACTACACCATCCAAGACGGAAGCCTGGAAGCAAAGAAGGAAGCGCCAAGAAGAAGGCAGCAACTCCCAGGCGACCCCGTGCGCACGGGCCCCTCCGACCCCGTGCCCACGGGCCTCCCAGACTGGCGGTCCTGAAGACCCCGTGCGCACGGGCGTGTACTGTGCCCACGGGACCCCCGTGTCCACGGGCCTCACGGACCCCGTGCACACGGGCCCTGGCGTCCGGTCCCTGGATACCCCGTGCGCACGGGCTCCACTTACCCCGTGCACACGGGGCCCCCTGTGCGTGGCTGTTGGGCTTGGCCCTTGTATCCCCATCTTGTCCCTAGTTACCCCTTCATCCCTTGGACCTATATATACTCCCCCTCCTCCTCCATTTAGACTTAGCTAAGGATAGATCTAAACACTAGATCCTAGCTCATGTATCTCCCCTTGTGGGATTCCTCTTGAGAGAGAAGACTCCATTGGAGTACAAGACCTCCATTGGAGAAGATCCCTAGTGGATGAAGACCCCCTTGAGGGAAAGATCTATCTAGATCATCAAGCCCTCATCTCCTTCATAGGATTTGGGATGAACTCTACCATGTATCTTATTTCCCTTTGTTGTTCATGTACCTTGTGGATCTTATGTGTTTGATTGTCTAGTGGATGTGTGATTTGACTTGTTCTTGAGTGTTCCTCTTGTTTTCCCTCTTTTGTTCATCTTGTTCTTGGGGATTCCCCTCCAATTCGTGAAAGATCTTCCCCATAGGGTTCCACCCTACATCAAAGAGGCTCGAGTCAACTTGACGAGAAATGCACCGGATGAAAAGAGCTGAGAACCAACGCTCGGAAAACCCACTGCATGATCCTAAAGAAAAAATTTGAAGGGGAAGAGGAGTAACTCAAAACACCTATGTCAAGATTCCTCACCAGAGCGACGAAGGGGATGAGGAGTAAAAAGAATTCCTAATCTCCAATATAACTAGACTCAGAAATAGTTTTCTTCTAGACTCGACAACGGCCAACTACACGATCAATCAAGGGGGCTCCTATGGTCGGTCGAGGCTCTGATACCAACTTATCACGCCCAATATGCGACCCTATCCTAAAGGAACTCGAAGGTCCCACTAAGGATAGAAGCGCATATTGGAGACACTTTTGCAAGGTGGATATCATTACATCGTACCATTACATAATAGTTGGGGATACATACAAGAGGCATACAATGCCACACGAATACGACATCATCATACATAAGAGCACCATCCGACTACGGATGAAACACAAATAGAAACTCAAACGACATCCACCCTGCTAGCCCAGGCTGCCGACCTGGAACCTATCTCTTGATCAAAGAAGAAGCAGAAGAAGAACTCCAAAACAAGCAAGCATCGCTCTCGCATCATGAACATCGCAATACTTGTACCTGCAACTGTTGTTGTAGTAATCTATGAGCCACGAGGACTCAGCAATCCCATTACCATGGGTATCAAGACTAGCAAAGCTTAATGGGTAAATGAATGGATAAGTGGTGAGGTTGCAGCAGCGACTAAGAATATATGGTGGCTAACATACACAAATAAGAGCGAGAAGAGAAGCCAACAGAACGGTCGTCAACAAGTATTGATCAAGAAGTGATCCTGAACTCTGATGACCCACAAGTATAGGGGATCTATCGTAGTCCTTTCGATAAGTAAGAGTGTCGAACCGAACGAGGAGCAAAAGGAAATGATAAGCGGGCTTTAGCCAGGTATTCTCTGCAAGTACTGAAATAAGTGGTAACAGATAGTTTTGTGATAGGATAAATTGTAACGAGTAACAAGTAACAAAAGTAAATAAAGTGCAGCAAGGTGGCCCAATCCTTTTTGTAGCAAAGGACAAGCCTGGACAAACTCTTATAATAGGAAAAGCGCTCACGAGGACACATGAGAATATCGTCAAGCTAGTTTTCATCACGCTCATATGATTCGCGTTCGATACTTTGATAATTTGATATGTGGGTGGACCGGTGCTTGGATACTGCCCTTACTTCGACAAGCATCCCACTTATGATTAACCTCTATTGCAAGCATCCGCAACTACAACAAAAGTATTAAGGTAAACCTAACCATAGCATGAAACATATGGATCCAAATCAGCCCCTTACGAAGCAACGCATAAACTAGGGTTTAAGCTTCTGTCACTCTAGCAACCCATCATCTACTTATTACTTCCCAATGCCTTCCTCTAGGCCCAAATAATGGTGAAGTGTTATGTAGTCGACGTTCACATAACACCACTAGAGGTTAGACAACATACATCTTATCAAAATATCGAACGAATACCAAATTCACATGACTACTAATAGCAAGACTTCTCCCTTGTCCTCAGGAACAAACGTAACTACTCACAAAGCATATTCATGTTCATAATCAGAGGGGTAATATTGTGCATAAAGGATCTGAACATATGATCTTCCACCAAATAAACCAACTAGCATCAACTACAAGGAGTAATCAACACTACTAGCAACCTACTAGCACCAATCCCGGACTTGGAGACAAGAATTGGATACAAGAGATGAACTAGGGTTTGGAGATGAGATGGTGCTGGTGAAGATGTTGATGGAGATTGCCCTCTCCCGATGAGAGGAGCGTTGGTGATGACGATGGTGATGATTTCCCCCTCCCGGAGGGAAGTGTCCCCGGCAGAACAGCTCTGCCGGAGCCCTAGATTGGTTCCGCCAAGGTTCCGCCTCGTGGCGGCGGAGTCTCGTCCCGAAAGGTTCTCTTCTATTTTTTTCTCATCGAAAGACTTCATATGGGAGAAGATGGGCGTCGGAGAGCCACCAGGGGGCCCACGAGGTAGGGGGCGCGCCCAGGGGGGCGCCCCCACCCTCGTGAGCAGGGTGTGGGCCCCCTGGCCTTCATCTTTGGCGACGATTTTTCTTTATTTATTTTAAGGTATTCCGTGGAGTTTCAGGACTTTTGGAGTTGCGCAGAATAGTCCTTCAATATTTGCTCCTTTTCCAGCCCAGAATTCCAGCTGCCGGCATTCTCCCTCTTCATGTAAACCTTGTAAAATAAGAGAGAATAGCCATAAGTATTGTGACATAACGTGAAATAACAGCCCATAATGCAATAAATATTGACATAAAAGCATGATGCAAAATGGACGTATCAACTCCCCCAAGCTTAGACCTCGCTTGTCCTCAAGCGAAAAGCCGATAACAATAAATATGTCCTCATGTTTAGAGGTAGAGGCGTCGATAAAAATAAAATACGGACATGAAGGCATCATGATTATTTCATAACAGCAACATATATAAATTTTGTCATATGATTACTCATGTTCAAGTGATGATCTTTTCACAAAGCCAAAATATGAATCAGAAACTTATTGGGCACCAACAATTATAATCTCAGTCATTGAAGCAATTGCAATTTATCATAACATCGGAAAGAGTCTATGTCAGAGCTTAAAAGCAAGTCCACATACTCAACTATCACTTAGTCCTTCATAATTGCTAACACTCACGCGATACTTGTGGTTACGGAGTTTTAATCGGACACAGAGAAAGATAGGGGCTTATAGTTTTTGCCCCACAACCTTTTACCTCAAGGGTAATGTCAACAATAATAATTCACGCTCCCCCACATCCAATTAGATATATATATCATGTTCTTTCCAACATGCTGAGCTTGCCAAAGGATAAAATGAAAAAGGAAGGGTGAAGATCACCGTGACTCTTGCATAAGGTAGAGGATAATAATAAAAGATAGGCCCTTCGCAGAGGGAAGCAGAGGTTGTCATGCGCGTTTAGGGTTGATGCACAAAATCTTAATGCAAAAGAACGTCACTTTATATTGCCCCTTGCATGTGAACCTTTATTATGCAGTCCGTCGCTTTTATTGCGTCCACAACAAGTTCGTACAAAGCTTATTTCTCTGCACTAATAAGTCATGCATATTTAGAGAGCAATTTTTATTGCTTGCACCGATGACAACTTACTTGAAGGATCTTACTCAATCCATAGGTAGATATGGTGGACTCTCATGGCAAAACTGGTTTAAGGGTATTTGGAAGCACAAGTAGTATTTCTACTTAGTGCTGAGAATTGGCTAGCATGAGGGGGAAAGGCAAACTCAACACGGTAGAGGAACCATGACAACATACTTTATCTCAGATGTAAGAAACATAACTCATTATGTTGTCTTCCTTGTCCAACATCAACTCTTTAGCATGTCATATTTTAATGAGTGCTCCCAATCATAAAAGATGTCAATGATAATATATCTATATGTGAAACCTCTCTTTCCTTATTACTTCCTATTAATTGCAACGATGACCAAAGCTATATTTGCCAACTCCCAACAACTTTAAATCATCATACTCTTTCTATGTGAAGTCATTACTTTCAATAAGATCAATATGAACTCTTGATTCTTTTATTCTTTTTCTTCTAATCACCCAAGATCATGGCAAAATACTCAAGCCCTTGACTCAACACTAATCTTTATTATATAGCTCACGGACTCGATTACAAAGAAGGATCATAAAGCAAAACTCAAAACTAGATCATGCCATGACTTTATTCTACTAAATCAAGATACTACTAATAGGATCGAACTAAGAAAAACGGTAAAGATAGGAGTTGTGATGGTGATACGATACCAGGGCAGCTCCCCCAAGCTTGGCAGTTGCCAAGGGGCGTGCCCATACCCAGATGATTATTTCTCCTTCTTTGTTGTTGGCGTAATATTCTTGGCGATGATTCCCCTCAAGATACGGTTCTCCTCCTCAAGCTTATTGGCTTGCTGCTTGAGGTCCATTATTTCCTTGCGAAGCTTTCCTGTTATGGCTAAAGCTCCTTGTACCCAAGGGTGTTGCATAGCTGCAGGAGAACCAGAGATACTTCTCCTCATATTTTCATAGGAAAGAAATTTAACATTGGAAGGGATAACCGAGTTTGGAATAGCTGAGCTCTGTAGTTCCCCCATCGTAAACCCAGCTCGGAAGCGAGAGGTGACTTCTTGATCTTCCATGGCATCTACTCTCATCAGGTCAGCCTCCATCTCTTCCTCCGTTGCTGGCCCAAAGTGGTCAGCGTCGCTGTTTGCCCTTGGTTCTGGTGCCGGATTAGATACCCGGCTCTCCCCGAATGACTCTTGAGAAGACATCTTGCTCTTATCTGCAGCAGCAACAGCTCGAAACAAAAACAGAGGATATTTGCGTGATACGGGAGTCAAAACCTTCGGGAGTATATATAATGAATTTTTACCGACCAAAATACGTATCGTGCAAGGAAACGGAGTCCGGAGGGCACACGAGGTGCTCACGAGGTAGGGGGGTGCGCCCAGGGGGGTAGGGCGTGCCCTCCACCCTCGTGGAGGCCTCGTGTCCTCCCCGGACTGCTACTTATTTTTCTATTTTTTTAAATATTCCAAAACGGAGAAATATTGCCTTTAAAATTGTTTTGGAGTCGGTTTACTTACCGTACCACATACCTATTCCTTTTCGGAGTCTGGAACGTTCTGGAAAGTGTCCCTTATGTATTCCTCCGGGGTTACGGTTTCAATAATATTAGTTTCAACATTTATAGGGATTACCTGAGATATAGTGTTTGATCCTTTGACCGTTTACCACCTTCGGATTTGTGCCTGCGAAGTTGTTGATTTTTATGGCACCGGAACGATAGACCTCCTCGATAACGTAGGGACCTTCCCATTTGGAGAGAAGTTTTCCTGCAAAAAATCTTAAACGAGAGTTGTATAGCAATACATAATCACCTACATTAAACTCACGCTTTTGTATCCTTTTGTCATGCCACCTTTTAACTTTTTCTTTAAACAACTTGGCATTTTCATAAGCTTGGGTTCTCCATTCATCAAGTGAGCTAATATCAAATAACCTCTTCTCACCGGCAAGTTTGAAATCATAGTTGAGCTCTTTAATAGCCCAATATGCCTTATGTTCTAGTTCGAGAGGTAAGTGACATGCTTTTCCATAAACCATTTTATACGGAGACATACCCATAGGATTTTTGTATGCAGTTCTATAGGCCCATAATGCATCATCAGTTTCTTGGACCAATTCTTTCTAGACCTATTGACAGTCTTTTGCAAAATTAATTTGAGCTCTCTATTGCTCAATTCTACCTGACCACTAGACTGCGGGTGATATGGAGATGCAATTCTATGATTAACGTCGTATTTAGCAAGCATCTTACGGAAAGCACCATGAATAAAGTGTGAACCACCATCAGTCATTAAGTATCTAGGGACTCCAAACCTCGGAAAAATAACTTCCTTAAGCATTTTAATAGAAGTGTTATGATCAGCACTACTAGTTGGAATAGCTTCTACCCACTTAGTAACGTAATCAACAGCAACTAAAATATGAGTGTAACCATTAGAGGCAGGAAAAGGTCCCATATAATCAAAGCCCCAAACATCAAATGGCTCAATAACAAGTGAATAATTCATAGGCATTTCTTGACGTCTACTAATATTACCAATTCTTTGACATTCATCGCAAGACAAAACAAACTTACGGGCATCCTTGAAGAGAGTAGGCCAATAAAAACCGGATTGCAATACCTTATGTGCAGTTCTATCTCCAGCGTGGTGTCCTCCATAAGCTTCGGAGTGACACTTGCGTAGGATCTGTTCCTGTTCATGCTCAGGTACACAACGTCTAATAACACCATCTACTCCTTCTTTATAAAGATGTGGGTCATCCCAAAAGTAATGTCGCAAGTCATAGAAAAACTTTTTCTTTTGTTGGTATGTGAAGCTAGGTGGTATAAATTTAGAAACAATATAATTAGCATAATCAGCATACCATGGAGTGCTACGAGAAGTACTTATGACATTTAATTGCTCATCAGGAAAGCTATCATCAATAGGTAGTGGGTCATCAAGAACATTCTCTAGCCTAGACAAGTTGTCTGCAACGGGGTTCTCAGCTCCTTTTCTATCAACAATATGTAAATCAAATTCTTGAAGCAAGAGAACCCATCTAATGAGTCTAGGTTTAGCATCTTTCTTTTCCATAAGATATTTAATAGCAGCATGATCGATATGAATAGTTACTCTAGAATCAACAATATAGGGTCTGAATTTATCACAAGCAAATACAACCGCTAAAAGTTCCTTTTCGGTAGTAGCATAATTTCTTTGAGCATTGTCTAGAGTCTTACTAGCATAATGGATAACATTCAATTTCTTATCAACTCTTTGCCCTAGAACAGCACCTACAGCATAATCACTAGCATCACACATAATTTCAAAGGGTAAATTCCAATCAGGTGGCTGAACAACAGGTGCAGAGACTAATGCTTTCTTAAGTATTTCAAATGCTTCTACACAATCATCATCAAAGACAAATGGTACATCTTTTTGTAATAAATTAGTCAGAGGCCGAGAGATTTTTGAGAAGTCCTTAATGAACCTCCTATAAAATCCGGCGTGACCAAGGAAACTTCTTATACCTTTGATGTCCTTGGGACATGGCATCTTTTCAATAGCATCAACCTTGGCTTTATCAACTTCAATACCTCTTTCAGAAACTTTGTGCCCCAAGACAATACCTTCATTAACCATAAAGTGGCACTTTTCCCAATTCAAGACAAGATTAGTTTCTTCACATCTCTGCAAAACTCGAGCAAGATTGCTCAAGCAATCATCAAAAGAGGAACCATAGACGGAAAAGTCATCCATGAAAACCTCACAAATTTTCTCACAAAAGTCAGAGAATATAGCCATCATGCATCTTTGAAAGGTAGCAGGTGCATTACATAAACCAAAAGGCATACGTCTATAAGCAAAAGTACCAAAAGGGCATGTAAAAGTAGTCTTTGATTGATCTTTAGCCGACACAGGTATTTGAGAAAAACCAGAATAACCATCTAGAAAGCAATAATGTGTATGTTTGCATAATCTTTCTAGCATTTGATCAATAAAAGGTAAGGGGTAATGATCTTTCTTAGTAGCCTTATTTAATTTGCGGAAATCAATTACCATCCTATAACCTGTGATAATTCTTTGCGGAATCAATTCATCTTTATCATTAGGGACAACAGTAATACCTCCCTTCTTAGGGACACAATGGACAGGACTTACCCACTGACTATCAGCAACGGGATAAATTATACCTGCCTCCAGAAGCTTGAGTATTTCTTTTCTTACCACTTCTTTCATTTTAGGATTCAAACGTCGTTGAGGATCACAAACTGGTTTGGCATCAGCTTCCAAATTTATTTTATGTTGACATAGAGTGGGACTGATGCCCTTAAGATCATCCAGAGTATATCCAATAGCGGCACGATGCTTCTTCAGAGTTTTCAATAATCTTTCTTCTTCATGCTCTGAAAGGTTAGCGCTAATAATGACAGGATATATTTTCTTTTCATCAAGATAAGCATATTTAAGATTATCAGGCAACGGTTTAAGCTCAAACACGGGATCACCCTTGGGTGGAGGAGGATCCCCTAGGATTTCAACAGGCAAATTGTGTTGCAGAATAGGTTCCTGTTTAAAGAATACTTCATCTATTTCCCTTCTTTCATTCATGAACATATCATTTTCATGGTCTAGCAAATAGTGTTCTAAAGGATCACTAGGAGGTACAGCAATAGAAGCAAGACCAATAATTTCATCCTTACTAGGCAATTCTTCCTCACGATGTTGTTTACTAAATTTAGAGAAATTAAACTCATGAACCATATCATCCAAGCCAACAGTAACAACATTCTTTTCGCAATCTATCTTAGCATTAACAGTACGCAAGAAGGGTCTACCAAATATAATGGGACAAAAGCTATCTTGTGGAGAACCAAGAACAAGAAAATCAGCGGGATATTTGGTTTTCCCACACAAGACTTCAACATCTCTAACAATTCCCATTGGAGATATAGTATCTCTATTGGCAAGTTTAATTGTAACATCAATTTCTTCTAACTCAGCAGGTGCAATCTCATGCATAATTTCTTTGTATAAGCCAATGGGTATAACACTAGCACTAGCACCCATATCACATAAGCCATGATAACAATGATCTCCTATTTTAACAGAAATAACAGGCACGCCTACCACAGGTCTATGTTTATCTCTATCACAGGGTTTAGCAATTCTAGCAGTTTCACCAGTGAATTGAATAACATGCCCATCAATATTATCAGACAAGAGATCTTTAACAATAGCAATATTGGGTTCTACTTTGACTTGCTCAGGAGGTGTATAAGTCCTAGTATTGCTTTTACGAACAACAGTTGAAGCTTTAGCATGATCCTTCATTCTAACAGGGAAAGGGGGTTTCTCAACATAAGAAGTAGGAACAATAGGATCATTATAAGTGACAATCTTTTCTTCAACTTTAATAGGTGCAGCTACTTTTACTTCTATGGGAGGATGATATTTAAACCACTTCTCCTTGGGGAGATCAACATAAGTAGCAAAAGATTCACAGAAAGAAGCTACTATCTCAGAGTCAAGTCCATATTTAGTGCTAAACTTACGGAAAATATCGGTATCCATAAAAGATTTAACACAATCAAACTTAGGTGTCATACCTGACTCCTTACCTTTGTTGAGGTCCCAATCTTCAGAGTTGCGTTTAATTCTATCCAATAAATTCCATCCAAATTCAATAGACTTCATCATAAAAGTGCCAACACAAGAAGTATCGAGCATGTTGCGATTATTATCAGAAAGCCGAGCATAAAAATTCTGGAGAATTGTCAATTTTGAGAGCTCATGATTGGGGCATGAATATAACATTGATTTAAGCCTCCCCCAAGCTTGAGCGATGCTTTCTCCTTCGCGAGGCCAAAAATTATATATATAATTGCGATCATGATGAACAAGATGCATAGGGTAATACTTTTGATGAAATTCCAATTTCATTCTTTTATGGTTCCATGATCTTGTATCATCACATAGCCTATACCATGTCAATGCGTCTCCCTCCAAAGATAAAGGGAAAACCTTCTTCTTAACAATATCATCGGGTATACCTGCAAGCTTAAATAGTCCACAAATATCATCCACAAAGCGTAGATGTTCATCAGGATGCTCTGTTCCATCTCCTGCAAAAGTGTTAGCTAGCAGTTTTTCCATCATACCCGAAGGAATCTCAAAAGCAGTTTCATCTTCAATAGATTCAGTAGGTTCAGTAGGTTGAGGAGAAACTCTTGGCTCAACTGGACGGGGTGAAGATACCCCGAACAAGCCCCTCAAACAATTACTTTCCATAGTAACAAGTGACAGAAAATTTCATCACACTAAATAAATTTTTCCTTACCAAATTCCACCTACCAAAGGCACTTCACTCCCCGGCAACGGTGCTAGAAAAGAGTCTTGATGACCCACAAGTATAGGGGATCTATCGTAGTCCTTTCGATAAGTAAGAGTGTCGAACCCAACGAGGAGCAGAAGGAAATGATAAGCGGTTTTCAGCAAGGTATTCTCTGCAAGTACTGAAATAAGTGGTAACAGATAGTTTTGTGATAGGATAAATTGTAACGAGTAACAAGTAACAAAAGTAAATAAAGTGCAGCAAGGTGGCCCAATCCTTTTTGTAGCAAAGGACAAGCCTGGACAAACTCTTATAATAGGAAAAGCGCTCCCGAGGACACATGGGAATATCGTCAAGCTAGTTTTCATCACGCTCATATGATTCGCGTTCGGTACTTTGATAATTTGATATGTGGGTGGACCGGTGCTTGGGTACTGCCCTTACTTGGACAAGCATCCCACTTATGATTAACCTCTATTGCAAGCATCCGCAACTACAACAAAAGTATTAAGGTAAACCTAACCATAGCATGAAACATATGGATCCAAATCAGCCCCTTACGAAGCAACGCATAACTAGGGTTTAAGCTTCTGTCACTCTAGCAACCCATCATCTACTTATTACTTCCCAATGCCTTCCTCTAGGCCCAAATAATGGTGAAGTGTTATGTAGTCGACGTTCACATAACACCACTAGAGGTTAGACAACATACATCTTATCAAAATATCGAACGAATACCAAATTCACATGACTACTAATAGCAAGACTTCTCCCTTGTCCTCAGGAACAAACGTAACTACTCACAAAGCATATTCATGTTCATAATCAGAGGGGTAATAATGTGCATAAAGGATCTGAACATATGATCTTCCACCAAATAAACCAACTAGCATCAACTACAAGGAGTAATCAACACTACTAGCAACCTACTAGCACCAATCCCGGACTTGGAGACAAGAATTGGATACAAGAGATGAACTAGGGTTTGGAGATGAGATGGTGCTGGTGAAGATGTTGATGGAGATTGCCCTCTCCCGATGAGGGGAGCGTTGGTGATGACGATGGTGATGATTTCCCCCTCCCGGAGGGAAGTGTCCCCGCAGAACAGCTCTGCCGGAGCCCTAGATTGGTTCTGCCAAGGTTCCGCCTCGTGGCGGCGGAGTCTCGTCCCGAAAGGTTCTCTTCTATTTTTTTCTCATCGAAAGACTTCATATGGGAGAAGATGGGCGTCAGAGAGCCACCAGGGGGCCCACGAGGTAGGGGGCCACCCCCCACCCTCGTGAGCAGGGTGTGGCCCCCCTGGCCTTCATCTTTGGCGACGATTTTTATTTATTTATTTTAAGGTATTCCGTGGAGTTTCAGGACTTTTGGAGTTGCGCAGAATAGTCCTTCATTATTTGCTCCTTTTCCAGCCCAGAATTCCAGCTGCCGGCATTCTCCCTCTTCATGTAAACCTTGTAAAATAAGAGAGAATAGCCATAAGTATTGTGACATAACGTGAAATAACAGACCATAATGCAATAAATATTGACATAAAAGCATGATGCAAAATGGACGTATCAAACTCCTACTTACGTTCATACATAACCCAAACCGTGTTCACTTCCCAAACTCCGCTGAAAAGAGACAATCACGGCTACACACGCGGTTGATGCATTTTAATTTGAATCTGGTGTCAAGTTTTCTACAACCGGACATTAACAAATTCCCATCTGCCATATAACCACGGGCACGGCTCTCAAAAGTTTATACCCTGCAGGGGTGTCCCAACTTAGCCCATCACAAGCTCTCACGGTCAACGAAGGATATTCCTTCTCCCAGGAAGACCCGATCAGTCTCGGAATCTCGGTTTACAAGACATTTCGACAATGGTAAAACAAGACCAGCAAAGCCGCCCGAATGTGCTGACAAATCCTGATAGGAGCTGCACATATTTCGTTCTCAGGGCACACCGGATAAGTCAAGCTACGGGTAAAACCAGACCTCAAGTTTCCCCGAGGTGGCCCTGCAGGTTGCTCGGTTCTGACCAACACTCGAAGGAGCACTGGCCCGGGGGGGGGGGGTTAAATAAACATGACCCTCGGGCTCAAGAAACCCAAGGGAAAAAAGGCTTAGGTAGGCAAATGGAAAAACCAAGGTTGGGCCTTGCTGGAGGAGTTTTATTCAATGCGAACTGTCAAGGGGGTCCCATAAATCACCCAACCACGTATGGAACGCAAAATCAAGGAACATAACACCGATATGATGGAAACTAGGGCGGCAAGAGTGAAACAAAACACTAGGCATAAGGCCGAGCCTTCCACCCTTTACCAAGTATATAGATGCATTCATTAAATAAGAGATATTGTGATATCCCGACATAATCATGTCCATCATGGAGCAATCTTCAACTTCACCTGCAACTAACAATGCTATAAGAGGGGCTGAGCAAAGCAGTAACATAGCCAAGCAACGGTTTGCTAGGAAGGGTGAAAAAGGTTAGAGGCTGACATGGCAATTGGGTGGCTTGAAGAACAAGTGATAGGAAGCGCAACATAGCGATAAAACGAAGCAACTAGCATAGCAATGATAGTAGTGAGATCCAGGGTGACGGTCATCTTGCTTGAAATCCCGCTAGGAAGAAGATCGAGTCCATGAAGAAGATGAAGCCACGAAGACGAACCAAGCATAGACGAACGAATCCTCACGATCGCAACGAAATAGGAACTAACAAGAAGGAGCACAACCGGAAAGAAGCAAACAACAAGGTAAACACACAACACATAAACATGGCACGATGCACAACCAGGTATGATGCATTATGAAGGCTATATGATTCTACTCATGGCAAGAGATGAAGCATACAAGAATAACACGTCAAGGCAAGTTTAAATGTGGCCAGAACAACCTATAACAATTCCGGTAAGTCCTCATATGCAAATTTCGAAATTGATCTAGAGCTGAATAACCCTTGTGTTCAAGTTGTTAAACATCAAGTTAACATGCACCAAGGTGATCTACACGAAATTCTAGTCAAGTTACATATAAAGTTCATTTAGTTCGGAGCTACGGCCTAGAAGATATGAGCAAAACAAGTTAAACATGGCATTGATGCAAAATGCATTCAAACATCAAGCAAACACCCTCAAAACATGGATGCAACAAGGTAACATGAAACTATATGCAAAATTAAGCAATTTTCATATAAAGCACACTGAAAATGGAGCAACGGTTCAACACATACACATGAAACAAGCTTAAAGGACAAGCTGTCCAAAACAGCAACTAGACATCTTGCAAGCATCATGAAAATATGCTACAGCACCCCAACATGAAAACTAAAGGCATGGACATGATGTACAGATAAAGCATGACAAAACATGAACACTGATCTATCTCCAGAAATCATTAGAACATGCTCAAAAGGACATGGCAAGATTGCAAATAATAACAGATTCACAGACTTAGCAGAAATCACCAGAAATCATTAGAACATGCTCAAAAGGACATGGCAAGATTGCAAATAATAACAGATTCACGGACTTAGCAGAAATCACTGGACATGGCAGAAATAACATCAGGTTGCAATGTTTAGAGCTATCAAACAACATGTTACAGCAAGCTATCATGGAAATATAGAGCATGGCATGCTAACACTAAATACAAAGAACAAAAGTCCCTTAGTGAACTTATTCCAAAGTTCGACAGAAAAGATAGTAGCATCCGTGCAAACATGGCAAATGATATGACAGATTCAGAATAACAGTACATGGCAGAAACAACGATAAGTAGGCATGTTAGTGAGCTTGTACAATTCACCACAGAGCAATACATGGCATGAAAAGGTGACCAACAGTAATATGACATATTTATGAAGCTAAGCATTGCAAGAGAAAGTTCATGGGGTGCATGGACCACTACAAAAACACATGGCGAAACTGAACTTAATGTTAACAGGCTGACAGAAACATTATTTAGCAATTTGAGAGCAAGATTACAACAATATACATCAGGCCATAATTGAAACCAAGGACATGGGTGGATAGAGGATAACATGTAGAACAAAACTTCCTTAGTGAACATCTCCAGATTATGCATACAATGACTTGTAGCAGCAGGTTTACGTAGCATCATGATATAACAGATTAAGCCTAGCAAAACAGTAACAACAAGTACCCTACTTCACAAGCTTGATGCACTCACCACACGGTACACAAAAATACATGGATTGCACCACTGTAAAGATGGCATGATGTAGCTCAAAATTCATGTAGACATCAAGCTCATAGGATGGACGCACAAAATGCAATGAAAAAGACAAATCACCAAGTTCTGTTAACAAGCAGCAGTTAACATCATATAGCACTCTTGCAACGATGATAAGAGCATCAAGATGAACTCAAACAAACATGTCACAATCGAAAAAAATCAAGATCATCTCACAATGAACATTCGGATATATCACACGCACAAAATGAGCCACATGCCCAAAGATATGACATGGCAAACTTGAGCACGTATTGTTAAAATTCAGGGACTTGGCCGAATTTCAGAAGAAAAAAACAGACGGGCGCACGGTAACTAAAACACGCACTGGGCGAGGGATAGGTGTGGGGGCTCACATCGGGCCCGTGGGCCGCTCGGGGCGGTTCTGAGGAAACCGGGCAGCGGTCCAAGGGCGGTTCAGCGCCGGTTCACGCGGGTCGACCCGGTTCAGCCGAACCGGGCGGTTCGGTCGGTTGAGGGTGGCTCCAGCAGGTCCCACACGAGGGCACATGGGCGCGGCGGCTCCTCCAGCGAAGCTCCGGTGATGGAGGGACGGCGGGAGGCCAGGAACGGGTGCGAGGCGGCGGATCCGGCCGTCCCCGGCCGGATCTGGACGGAGACGGGGCCGGCGGAGAGTTTGGGCATAGGGGCGTGGAGATCCGGCGACCCAATGCGGCAGCGCGACGGTCGGGGGCAACCAGGAGCTCCGGGACGGCGGCCATGGCGGCGGCAACCTGCGGGGGAGAGAGAGGCAGTGAGGGAGGAGGAGAGGAAAGAGAAGGAGGACGGGGCGGCGCGCGGCTCACCAGCGGCTCGCGGCGAGCGCAAAAATTTGGGGGAGAGGGCCTATTTATTGGTAGAGGGAGCTAGGAGAGTCCAAATGAGGTGCGGTTTTCGCCCACACGATCGTGATCGAACGGCGGAGAGCATGGAGTGGAGTTAGATGGGCTAGGTGGGCTATGTGAAAGGGTGATGGGCTGCAAGAGGAAAGGGGTTTCGGTTAGCTCGGTTAACCGTTGGGGCATCAAACGACCTCCAAATGGAACAAAATTTGATGGGTGGTCTACCGGTGATACACCAAGGCCAGTCGGCAAATATCGGCCCATTCCGAGAACGTTTTTATTCCGCTCACGAAACAAGGTCTGAGAGGGGCAACGGGCGCGTGCGAGTGTGTCTGTGCTCAGGACGGACAACGGAGAGAACAGGGGGAACCCGAACGGATGCAAGTTTTGAAAAACATGAGGATGCAATGCATATGATGACATGGCAAAATGCAACACGCAAGCAAATGACATGGAAATGACGACGAATAACTGGAAGACACCTGGCGCATCGGATCTAGGGCGTTATAGAAACACAGAGGCCTATGTTGATGATATAGTGGTGAAGTCTCGGGAGGCCAGGACCCTGATAGCAGATCTGGAGGAGATGTTTGCCAGCCTGCGCAAGGTGGATCTTCGGTGCAATCCCGAGAAGTGCGTGTTTGGGGTTCCCTCTGGCAAGCTGCTGGGCTTCTTGGTGTCACATAGAGGGATCGAGGCCAATCCGGAGAAGGTCAAGGCGATAGAGGACATGAGCCCCCCGCATACCCTGAAGGAGATGCAGAAGCTGGCGGGCTGCGTAACCTCGCTTGGGCGCTTCATTTCCAAGCTGGGGGAGCGCGCCCTCCTGTTCTTCAAGATGATGAAAAGGAAGGAACCGTTTGAGTGGACCCCAGAGGCAGACGGAACCTTTCAAGACCTCAAAAGATATCTGACCAGCCCACCAGTGATGGTGGCACCACGCCCTCTCGAGCCCTTGGTTCACTATTGGGCAGCCACCCCTCACTCAGCCAGTGCCCCCTGGTGGTACTAAGGAAGGAGCGCCCGTCCAAGAAACCCCATCAGGATGCACAAACATCGAGCAAGGCACAACACCGTCGGGACAATGTGACTGGGGCCTCGGCCGACCCAGTGGTCGACATTCCTCCCGAGGCTGCGGTCGACCCCACAGCCGCGGGGGCTCCCGAGGACGGACCTCGTGAAGCCATGGAAGACCTATGCCCTCATGAAGAGAAAGACTCCACTGATGTCGCCCCCTTGTCGAGCACCCTGTCTACTTTCTCAGCACGGTACTGAGGGAGGCACGGGCACACTACCCCATGCCTCAGAAACTGTTGCTCGCACTCCTGGTCGCCTCCCGAAAACTGCGCCACTACTTTCAAGGCCACCCCATCAAGGTTGTTTTGGTGTACCCACTGGAGGGTGCTCCGGAGCCCGAACGCCGTCGGGCGAGTTGCTAAATGGAACATTGAGCTTCAGGCGTTCCATCTCGAGTTCAGCACCACCAGGGTTATCAAGGGTGCGACCCTTGCGGACTTCGTGGCCGAGTGGACTGACACTACCGACCGCGGAGTAAGCGAGGACCACTCCCTCTTGCCAGGAGATGAGGGACCAGACAGATGTATCATGTACTTTGACGGGGCATTCACGCGACAAGGCACGGGAGCAGGGGCCGTCCTCATCTCACCCACCAAGGACAAGCTCTACTATGTGGTGTAGCTCAGCTGCCAGTAGGGCGAGAAGGTCTCCAACAACATTACGGAATTCGAAGGCTTGCTCGCCGGTCTCAGGGCTGCGGCGGCGCTGGGGGTGAAGCGCCTCACCATCAAAGGCGATTCTCAGCTCCTCGTCAACTTCTCCAACAAGGAATACATGGCCAAGGACGAGCACCTGGAGGCGTACCTAGAAGAGGTGCGCAAGATGGACAAGCGGTTCATGGGCGTGGAGCTGTAGCAGGTGCCGCGCGGAATGAAGAAGGAGGCGGATGATATCGCCAAGAGAGCCTCCCGCAGGATCCCTCGAGAGCCGGGGGTGTTTGAGGAGCGGCTCTACAAGTTGTCTTTGGCTCCCCCACCACGACTCCAGCACCGCCTCAGGAGGACTTGCCTCAGGAACCTAAGACGGGTGCCCCAACCTGTGGCCACCCTTCGGGGGCCCGCCTGCTGCTTACGCTCGAGCCTCAGGAGGGGTGCTGGACCGAAGAGTTCAAGGCGTACCTGCTTCAAGGGACCTTGCCAAAGAAGGAGGAGGACTCCGAGCACGTGGAATGTCAGGCCATCGCGTACTGCATCCAGGATGGTGAGTTATATCGCAAGAGGCCCAATGACGTTTCATTGTGGTGCATCTCCATGGAATAGGGGCTTGAGCTACTAGCATACATACATGGTGGGGACTGCGGGCATCATTCCTCATCATGCACTCTGGTGGGCAAGGTGTTCCGCAGCAACTTTTACTGGCCCACCGCGCTCAGCGACGCCACAGAGGTGGTGCGCTCCTGTGAAGCATGCCAGTTCCACACGAAGCAAATCCACCAGCCCGCGCAGGGCCTCCAAACAATCTCGCTCACTTGGGCAGTTCGCGGTCTGGGGGCTCGACATTTTGGGGCCGTTCCCTCAAGCGCTAGGGGGCTACCGATACCTCTACGTCGCCATCGGCAAATTCACCAAGTGGGCGGAGGTAGAAGCTGTACGCACCATCCCAGCTGGATGGGCCGTCAAGTTCGTCAAGGGAATCGTGAGCCGGTTCGGGGTCCCTGAATGCATCATCACCGACAACGGCTCGTAGTTCACTAGCAACCTGTTCAAAACATATTGTGCTAACCTTGGAACGCAGATATGCTACGCCTCAGTGGCGCACCCACGGAGCAACGGCCAGGCCGAGCGGGCCAATGCAGAAGTCCTAAGGGGCCTTAAGACAAGGACCTTCAAGAAAAAGCCCGAGGCCTGCGGCAGGGGCTGGCTTGATGAGTTGCAGTCCGTCCTGTGGTCCATCTGCACCACCATGACCAAGCCAACAAGAGAGACGTGATACGTCTCCAACGTATCTATAATTTTTTATTGCTCCATGCTACTTTATCTACTGTTTTGGACTATATTGGGCTTTATTTTCCACTTTTATATTATTTTTTGGACTAACCTATTAACCGAAGGGCCAGCCCAGAATTGCTATTTTTTTGCCTATTTCAGTGTTTCGAAGAAAGGGAATATCAAACGGAGTCCAAACGGAATGAAACCTTCGGGAACGTGATTTTCTCACCGAACGTGATCCAGGAGACTTGGACCCTACTCCAAGAAGTGCCAGAGGCGGTCACGAGGGTGGAGGGTGCCCCCGCTAGGCGCGCCCCCTACCTCGTGGTCCCCCTGCTGCTCCACCAACGTACTCCTTCCTCCTATATATACCTACGTATCCCCGAACGATCAGAACAGGAGCCAAAAACCTAATTCCACCGCTGCAACCTTCTGTATCCACAAGATCCCATCTTGGGGCCTGTTCCAGAGCTCCACCGGAGGGGGCATCCACCACGGAGGGCTTCTACATCAACACCATAGCCCCTCCGATGAAGTGTGAGTAGTTTACTTCAGACCTTCGGGTCCATAGCTAGTAGCTAGATGGCTTCTTCTCTCTTTTTGGATCTTAATACAATGTTCTCCACCTCTCTTGTGGAGATCTATTCGATGTAATCTTCTTTTTTGCGGTGTGTTTGTTGAGATCGATGAATTGTGGGTTTATGATCTAGTATGATCTATGGAAAATATTTGAATCTTCTCTGAATTCTTTTATGTATGATTGAGTTATCTTTGCAAGTCTCTTTGAATTATCCTTTTTGGTTTGGCCAACTAGATTGGTAGTTCTTGCAATGGGAGAAGTGCTTAGCTTTGGGTTCAATCTTGCGGTGTCCTTACCCAGTGACAGAAAGGGTTGCAAGGCACGTATTGTATTGTTGCCATCGAGGATAACAAGATGGGTTTTTTATTATATTGCATGAATTATCCCTCTACATCATGTCATATTGCTTAAGGTGTTACTCTGTTTTTTACTTAATACTCTAGATGCATGCTGGATAGCGGTCGATGAGTGGAGTAATAGTAGTAGATGCAGAATCATTTCGATCTACTTGTCTTGGACGTGATGCCTATATACATGATCATTGCCTAGATATGCTCATAACTATGCTCAATTCTGTCAATTGCTCAACAGTAATTTGTTCACCCACCGTAGAATATCTATGCTCTTGAGAGAAGCCACTAGTGAAAGCTATGGCCCCCGGGTCTATTCTCATCATATCAATCTCAATCGCTTTATTGCTTGCTTTGTTTTTACTTTGTCTTTTACTTTTCACTTTGCATCTATCTATAAAAAATACCAAACATATTATTTATCATCTCTATCCGATCTCACTCTCGTAAGTGATCATGAAGGGATTGACAACCCCTAATCGCATTGGTTGCGAGTAGCTATCATTTTGTGTAGGTACGAGGGACTTGTGCGTAGTCTCCTACTGGATTGATACCTTGGTTCTCAAAAACTGAGGGAAATACTTACGCTACTTTGCTGCATCATCCTCTCCTCTTCGGGGAAATCCAACGCAATGCTCAAGAGCTAGCAAGAAGGATTTCTGGCGCCGTTGCCGGGGAGGCTCACACAAGCAAGTCAACCATACCAAGTACCCATCGCAATCCCTATCTCTCGCATTACATTATTTGCCATTTGCCTCTAGTTTTCCTCTCCCCCACTTCACCCTTGCCGTTTTATTCGCCCTCTCTCTCCCAATCTCGTCCTCTCTTTTCCTTTTGCCTTTTTTCCTGTTGCCTTTTTGTTTGCTTCTGTGTTGGATTACTTGTTGCCATGGCGCAAGATAATACCAAATTGTGTGATTTCTCGAATACCAATAATAATGATTTCCTTAGTACTCCGATTGCTCCTCTTAATAATGATGAGTCTTGTGAAATCAATACCGCTTTGTTGAATCTTGTTATGAAAGATCAATTCGCCGGCCTTCCTAGTGAAGATGCCGCTACTCATCTAAATAATTTTGTTGATTTGTGTGATATGCAAAAGAAGAAAGATACGGATAACAATATTGTCAAATTGAAGTTATTTCCATTTTCACTTAGAGATCGTGCTAAAGTTTGGTTTTCATATTTGCCTAAACATAGTATTGATTCTTGGAACAAGTGCAAAGATGCTTTTATCTCTAAGTATTTTCCTCCCGCTAAGATCATCACTCTTAGGAACGATATCATGAATTTTGAACAACTTGATCATGAGCATGTTGCCCAATCTTGGGAAATAATGAAATTAATGCTTCGCAATTGCCCTACTCATGGTTTGAATTTATGGATGATCATACAAAAAATTTATACCAGGTTGAATTTTGCTTCTAGAAATCTTTTAGATTCGGCCGCGGGAGGCACGTTTATGGAAATTACGTTGGGCGATGCTACCAAATTGCTTGATAATATTATGGCTAATTATTCTCAATGGCACACCGAAAGATCTTCTAGTAAAAAAGTGCATGCCATGGAAGAAATCAATGTTTTGAGTGAAAAGATGGATGAACTTACGAAGATGTTTGCTCCTAAAAATACTCCTCTTGATCCCAATGATATGCCTTTGTCTACTTTGCTTGAGAATAATAATGAATCTATGGATGTGAATTTTGTTGGTAGGAATAGTTTTGGAAAAAACGCGTTCTGAGGGAATTTTAATCCTAGGCCTTATCCTAGTAATCCTTCTAATAATTATGGAAATTCCTACAACAACTCTTATGGAAATTTTTATAAGATGCCCTCTGAATTTGAGAGTACTATTAAAGAGTTTATGAATTCACAAAAGAATTTTAATGCTTTGCTTGAAGAGAAATTGCTTAAAGTTGATGATTTGGCCAGGAACGTTGATAGAATTTCTCTTGAAATTGATTCTTTAAAGCTTAGATCTATTCCGCCTAAGCATGATATCAATGAGTCTCTCAAAGCCATGATAATTTCCATTGATGAGTGCAAAGAGAGAACCGCTAGGATGCATGCTTCCAATTCCTATGAAAATCAAGATGAAGATCTAAAAGTTATTGATGTGTCCCCCATTAAATCTTTGTTTTGCAATATGAATCTTGATGAAACTGAATATGATCTTTCTTTACCTAGAAGGCGCTCTAAGAATTCGGAGTTTCTAGATCTTGATGATGAAATTGATGAAAGTGGGATTGAAATAAATAAAAACCGAGATGTTGCTAAACCCACTATTTTGGATCTCAAGGAATTTAATTATGAAAATTGCTCTTTAATTGGTTGTATTTCCTTGTTGCAATCCGTGCTAGATTCTCCTCATGCTTATAGTCAAAATAAGGCCTTTACCGAACATATTGTTGATGCCTTGATGCAATCTTATGAAGAAAAACTTGAGTTGAAAGTTTCTATCCCTAGAAAACTCTATGATGAGTGGGAACCTACTATTAAAATTAAAATTAAAGATTATGAGTTTCATGCTTTGTGTGATTTGGGTGCTAGTGTCTCTACTATTCCCAAAGCTTTGTGTGATTTGCTAGATTTCTGTGACTTTGATGATTGCTCTCTAAACTTGCATCTTGCGGATTCCACTATTAAAAAACCTATGGGTAGAATTAATGATGTTCTTATTATTGCAAATAGGAATTATGTGCCCGTAGATTTTATCGTTCTTGATATAGATGGCAATCCTTCATGTCCTATAATTCTTGGTAGACCTTTCCTTAGAACTATTGGTGCAATTATTGATATGAAGGAAGGGAATATTTGATTCCAATTTCCCTTAAACAAGGGCATGGAACACTTCCCTAGAAAGAAAATAAAATTACCATATGAATCTATCATGAGAGCCACTTATGGATTGCCTACCAAAGATGGCAATACCTAGATCTATCCTTGCTTTTATGCCTAGCTAGGGCCTTTAAACAATAGCGCTTGTTGGGAGGCAACCCAATTTTATTTTGTGTTTTTTGTTTTTTGCTTCTGTTTAGGAATAAATAATCCATCTAGCCTCTGTTTGGATGTGGTTTTGTATTTTAATTAGTGTTTGTGCCAAGTAGAACCTATAGGATAACCTACGATGATAGTTGATTTGATTCTGCTGAAAAACAGAAACTTTGCACGCACGAATATAGTTTTGTTAAATCACAGGAACGTGCTTTTGCATTCATTCTTTTTGCTTCTGTTCAATAAACAAATTTTCCAGGACTTCCTATTTTTTTAGAAGTTTTAGAGTTCCGGAAGTTTGCGTTAGTTACAGATTGCTATAGACTGTTCTGTTTTTGACAGATTCTGTTTTATGTGTGTTGTTTGCTTATTTTGATGAATCTATGGCTAGTAAAATAGTTTATAAAACATGGAGAAGTTGGAAAACAGTAGGTTTAACACCAATATGAATAAATAATGAGTTCATTACATTACCTTAAGTAGTTCTTTGTTTTCTTTCTCTAACGGAGCTCACGAGATTTCTGTTGAGTTTTGTGTTGTGAAGTTTTCAAGTTTTGGGTGAATTCTTTTAATGGATTATGGAACAAGGAGTGGCAAGAGCCTAAGCTTGGGGATGCCTATGGCACCCCCAAGATAATCCAAGGACACCAAAAAGTCAAAGCTTGGGGATGCCCCGGAAGGCATCCCCTCTTTCGTCCACTTTCATCGGTAATTTACTTGGAGCTATATTTTTATTCACCACATGATATGTGTTTTGCTTGGAGCGTCTTGTATTATTTGTGTTTTTGCTTGTTAGTTTACCACAATCATACTTGCTGTACACACCTTTTTGAGAGAGCCAAACATGAATTGGAATTTGTTAGAATACTCTATGTGCTTCAGTTATATCTTTTTGAGCCTAATAGTTTTTGCTCATAGTACTTCACTTATATCTTTTGAGCTTGATAGTTTTTGCTCATAGTACTTCACTTATATCTTTTAAGCGTGATAATTTTTGCTCTAGTGCTTCACTTATATCTTTTAGAGCACGATGGTGGATTTGTTTTAAAGAAACTATTGATCTCTCATACTTCACTTAGATTATTTTGAGAGTCATTAATAGCATGGTAGTTTGCTTAATGTTAATATACTTAGTGTTCAAGATATGTGAAACTCTTTTGAGTGAATTGAATACTAAGATAAGTTTGATGCTTGATAATTGTTTTGAGATATGGAGGTGATAATATCAAAGTCGTGCTAGTTGGGTAATTGTGAATTTGAGAAATGCTTGTGTTGAAGTTTGCAAGTCCCGTAGCTTGCACGTATGGTTAAAGTTGTGTAACAAATTTGAAACATGAAGTGTACCTGGCTTGTGCATCCTTATGAGTGGCGGTCGGGGACGAGCGATGGTCTTTTCCTACCAATCTATCCCCCTAGGAGCATGCACGTAGTACTTGATTTTTGATGGCTTCTAAATTTTTGCAATATGTATATGAGTTCTTTTTACTAATGTTGAGTCCATGGATTATACGCACTCTCACCTTTCCGCCTTTGCTAGCCTCTTTGGTACCGTGCATTGCCCTTTCTTGTTGAGGAACGTAGTAATTTCAAAAATTTCCCTACGCACACGCAAGATCATGTTGATGGCATAGCAACGAGAGGGGAGAGTGTTGTCCACGTACCCTCGTAGACCGTAAGCGGAAGCGTTATGACAATGCGGTTGATGTAGTCGTATGTCTTCACGATCCGACCGATCCAAGTACCGAACGTACGGCACCTCCGAGTTCAGCACACGTTCAGCTCGATGACGATCCCCGGGCTCCGATCCAGCAAAGCTTCGGGGATGAGTTCCGTCAGCACGACGGCGTGGTGACGATGATGATGCTCTACCGGCGCAGGGCTTCGCCTAAACTCCGCGACGATATGACCGAGGTGGAATATGGTGGAGGGGGGCACCGCACACGGCTAAGGAACGATCCGTAGATCAACTTGTGTGTCATGGGGTGCCCCCTTGCCCCCGTATATAAAGGATCAAGGGAGGGGGTGGCCGGCCTAGGAGGAGGCGCACCAAGAAGGAGTCCTACTCCCACCGGGAGTAGGATTCCCCCCCTTTCAAGTAGTAGGAGTAGGAGTCAAGGAAAGGGGGAAGAGAAGAGAAGGAAGGAGGGGGCGCAGCCCCTCCCCCTAGTCCAATTCGGACTAGGCCTTGGGGGGGCGCCCAACCTCTTCTCTCTCTTTCCCCTAAAGCCCAATAGGGCCCATATACTCCCCGGCGAATTCCCGTAACTCTCCGGTACTCCGAGAAATACCCGAATCAGTCGGAACCTTTCCTAACTCCGAATATAGTCGTCCAATATATCGATCCTTACGTCTCGACCATTTCGAGACTCCTCGTCATGTCCCCGATCTCATCCGGGACTCAGAACGCCTTCGGTACATCAAAACTCATAAACTCATAATATAACTGCCATCGAAACCTTAAGCGTGCGGACCATACGGGTTCGAGAACTATGTAGACATGACCTAGAACTATTCTCGGTCAATAACCAATAGCGGAACCTGGATGCTCATATTGGCTCCTACATATTCTACGAAGATCTGTATCGGTCAAACCGCATAACAACATACATTGTTCCCTTTGTCATCGGTATGTTACTTGCCCGAGATTCGGTATCTCAATACCTAGTTCAATCTCGTTACCGGCAAGTCTCTTTACTCGTTACGTAATGCATCATTCCGTAACTAACTCATTAGCTACATTGCTTGCAAGGCTTATAGTGATGTGCATTACCGAGAGGGCCCAGAGATACCTCTCCGACAATCGGAGTGACAAAACCTAATCTCGAAATACGCCAACCCAACATGTACCTTTGGAGACACCTGTAGTACTCCTTTATAATCACCCAGTTATGTTGTGATGATTGGTAGCACCCAAAGTGTTCCTCCGGCAAATGGGAGTTGGATAATCTCATAGTTACAGGAACATGTATAAGTCATGAAGAAAGCAATAGCAACATACTAAACGATCAAGTGCTAGGCTAACGGAATGGGTCATGTCAATCACATCATTCTCCTAATGATGTGATCTCGTTAATCAAATGACAACTCATGTCTATGGCTAGGAAACTTAACCATCTTTGATTTACGAGCTAGTCAAGTAGAGGCATACTAGTGACGCTATGTTTGTCTATGTATTCACACATGTATTATGTTTCCGGTTAATACAATTCTAGCATGAATAATAAACATTTATCATGATGTAAGGAAATAAATAATAACTTTATTATTGCCTCTAGGGCATATTTCGTTTAGTCTCCCACTTGCACTAGAGTCAATAATCTAGTTCACATCGCCATGTGATTTAACACCAATATTCACATCTGTATGTGATTAATACCCATAGTTCACATCATCATGTGATCAAGACCCAAAGGGTTTACTAGAGTCAATAATCTAGTTCACATTGCTATGTGATTAACACCCAAAGAGTACTAAGGTATGATCATGTTTTGCTTGTGAGAGAAGTTTAGTCAATGGGTATGTCATATTCAGAGCCATATGTATTTTACAAATATTCTATGTCCACAATGCTCTGCACGGAGCTACTCTAGCTAATTGCTCCCACTTTCAATATGTATCCAGATTGAGACTTAGAGTCATCTTGATTGGTGTAAAAGCTTGCATCGTTGTAACTTTTTACGACGGGCTCTTTTATCACCTCCATAATCGAGAAACATCTCCTAAGTTTTCACTAAGGATATTCTTGACCGCTATCCAGTGATCTACTCTTAGATCAAAATTGTATTCCTTTGTCAAACTCAGAGCAAGGTATACAATAGGTCTGGTTCATAGCATAGCATACTTTATAGAACCTATGACTGAGGCATAGGGAATGACTTTTCATTCTTTTTCTATTTTCTGCTGTGGTCAGGATTTGAGTCTTACTCAATTTTACACCTTGTAACACAGGCAAGAAACTCTTTCTTTGATTGTTCCATTTTGAACTACTTCAAAATCTTGTCAAGGTATGTACTCATTGAAAATCTTATCAAGTGTCTTGATCTATCTCAATAGATCTTGATGCTCAATATGTAAGCAGCTTCACCGAGGTCTTTCATTGAAAAACTTTTATTCAAGTATCCCTTTATGCTATCCAGAAATTCTAATTTATTTCCGATCAACAATATGTCATCTACATATAGTATCAGAAATGCTACAGAGCTCCCACTCACTTTCTTGTAAATACAGGCTTCACCGCAAGTCTGTGTAATACTATATGCTTTGAGATGCTTGCACCAGTCCATAAATGGATCGCTGGAGCTTGCACATTTTGTTAGCACCTTTAGGATTGACAAAACCTTCTGGTTGCATCATATACAACTCTTCGTTAAGAAAACCATTAAGGAATGCAGTTTTGACATCCATTTGCCAGATTTCAAAAAATGTGGCAACTGCTAACATGATTCGGACAGACTTAAGCATCGCTACAGTTGAGAAAATCTCATTGTAGTCAACACCTTGTCGAAAACTTGTCGAAAACTCTTTTGTGACAAGTTGAGCTTTGTAGATAGTAACACTACTATCAGCATCTTTCTTCCTCTTGAAGATCCATTTATACAATATGGCTTGCCGATCATCGGGTAACTCCACCAAAGTCCACACAATGTTCTCATACATGGATCCTATCTCAGATTTCATGGCCTCCAGCCATTTTGCGGAATCTGGGCTCATCATCACTTCCTCATAGTTCGTAGGTTTATCATGGTCTAGTAACATGACTTTCAGAACAGGATTACCGTACCACTCTGGTGCGGATCTTACTCTGGAAGACCTACGAGGTTTGGTAGCAACTTGATCTGAAGTTTCATGATCATCATCATTAACTTCCTCACTAATTGGTGTAGGAATCACTGGAACTGATTTTTGTGATGAACTACTTTCCAATAAGGGAGAAGGTACAGTTGCCTCATCAAGTTCTACTTTCCTCCCACTCACTTCTTTCGAGAGAAACTCCTTCTCTAGAAAGGATCCATTTTGAGCAACGAATATCTTGCCTTCGGATCTGTGATAGAAGGTGTACCCAACAGTTTCCTTTGGGTATTCTATGAAGACGCACTTCTCCGATTTGGGTTTGATCTTATCAGGTTGAAACCTTTTTCACATAAGCATTGCAACTCCAAACTTTAAGAAACGACAGCTTAGGTTTACTGCTAAACCATAGTTCATATGATGTCATCTCAACGGATTTAGATGGTGCCCTATTAAACGTGAATGCAACTGTCTCTAATGCATAACCCCAAAACAATAGTGGTAAATCAGTAAGAGACATCATAGATCGCACCATATCTAATAAAGTATGATTACAACGTTTGGACACACCATAATGTTGTAGTGTTCCAGGTGGCGTGAACTGTGAAACTATTCCACATTGTTTTAATTGAAGACCAAACTCGTAACTCAAATATTCGTCTCCGCGATCAGATCGCAGAAACTTTTATTTTCTTGTTACGACGATTTTTCCACTTCACTCTGAAATTCTTTTAACCTTTCAACTATTTCAGACTTATGTTTCATCAAGTAGATATACCCATATCTGCTCAAATCATCTTGTGAAGGTCAGAAAATAACGATACTTGCCACGAGCATCAACACTCATTGGATCACATACATCGGTATGTATTATTTACAATAAGTCAGTAGCTTGTTCCATTGTTCCGGAGAACGGAGTTTTAGTCATCTTGCCCAAAAGGCACGGTTCGCAAGCATCAAATGATTCATAACCAAGTGATTCCAAAAATCCATCTTTATGGAGTTTCTTCATGCGCTTTACACCAATATGACCCAAACGGCAGTGCCACAAATAAGTTGCACTATCATTATTAGCTTTTCATCTTTTGGCATCAATATTATGAATATGTGTATCACTACGATCGAGATCCAACAAACTATGTTCATTGGGTGTATGACCATCGAAGGTCTTATTCATGTAAACAGAATAACAATTTATTCTCTAACTTTGAATGAATAATCGTATTGCAAATACCAAATAACATTTATGAAATCATATTTATGCTCAACGCAAATGCCAAATAACATTTATTTAGGTTTATCACTAATCCCGAAAGTATAGGGAGTGTGCGATGATGATCATATCAATCTTGGAACTTCTTCCAACACTCATCGTCACTTCCCCTTCAACTAGTCTCTGTTTATTCTGTAACTCCTGTTTCGAGTTACTAATCTTAGCAACCGAACATGTATCAAATACTCAGGGGCTACTATAAACACTAGTAAGGCACATATCAAGAACCTGTATATCAAATATACCTTTGTTCACTTTGCCATCCTTCTTATCCACCAAATGTTCAGGGCATTTCCGCTTCGAGTGACCATTTCCTTTGCAGTGTAAGCACTCAGTTTCAGGCTATGGTCCAGCTTTGGGCTTCTTCATAGGAGTGACAACTTGCTTGTCTTTTCCACTTGAAGTTCCCTTTCTTTCCCTTTGCCCTTTTCTTGAAACTAGTGCTCTTTCTTGATTTCTACTTTCGTTGATTTCAATATCACGAAGAGCTCGGGAATCGTTTTTGTCATCCCTTGCATACTATAGTTCATCACGAAGTTCTAGTAACTTAGTGATGGTGACTAGAGAATTCTGTCAATCACTATCTTATCTGGAAGATTAACTCCCACTTGATTCAAGCGATTGAAGTAACCAGACAATCTGAGCACATGCTCACTAGTTGAGCGATTCTCCTCCATCTTTTAGCTATAGAACTTGTTGGAGACTTCATATCTCTCAACTCGGGTATTTGCTTGAAATATTAACTTCAACCCTGGAACATCTCATGTGGTCCATGACGTTCAAAACATCATTGAAGTCCTGATTCTAAACCATTAAGCATGGTGCACTAAACTATCAAGTAGTCATCATTTGAGCTAGCCAAACATTCATAACGTCTGCATCTGCTCCTGCAATAGGTTTGTCACCTAGCGGTGCATCAAGGACATAATTCTTCTGTGTAGCAATGAGGATAAACCTCAGATCACGGATCCAATCCGCATCATTGCTACTAACATCTTTCAACATAGTTTTCTCTAGGAAGATATCAAAATAAACATATGAAAGCAACAACGCGAGCTAATGATCTATAACGTAATTTGCAAAATACTACCAGGACTAAGTTCATGATAAATTTAAGTTCAATTAATCATATTACTTAAGAACTCCCACTCAGACAGACATCTCTCTAGTCATCTAAGTGATCACGTGATCCAAATCAACTAAACCATGTCCGATCATCACATGAGATGGAGTAGTTTTCAATGGTGAACATCACTATGTTGATCATATCTACTATATGATTCACGCTCGACCTTTCGGTATCCGTGTTCCGAGGCCATATCTGTACATGCTAGGCTCGTCAAGTTTAACCTGAGTATTCCGCGTGTGCAACTGTTTTGCACCCGTTGTATTTGAACGAAGAGCCTACCACACCCGATCATCACGTGGTGTCTCAGCACGAAGAACTTTCGCAACGGTGCATACTCAGGGAGAACACTTCTTGATAATTTAGTGAGAGATCATCTTAAAATGCTACTGTCAAACAAAACAGAATAAAATGTATAACAGATAAACATCATATGCAATCAAAATATGTGACATGATATGGCCATGATCATCTTGCTCCTTTGATCTCCATCTCCAAAGTACTGTCAAGATCTCTATCGTCACCGGCATGACACCATGATCTTCATCATCTTGATCTATATCAATGTGTCGTCACATGGTCGTCTCGCCAACTATTGCTCTTGCAACTATTGCTATCGCATAGCGATAAAGTAAAGCAATTATTTGGCACTTGCATCTTATGCAACAAAAAGACAACCATAGAGCTTCTGCCAGTTGCCGATAACTTCAACAAAACATGATCATCTCATACAACAACTTATATCTCATCACGTCTTGACCATATCACATCACAACATGCCCTACAAAAACAAGTTAGACGTCCTCTACTTTGTTGTTGCAAATTTTACGTGGCTGCTACGGGCTTAGAAAGAACCGTTCTTACCTACGCATCAAAACCACAACGATAGTTTGTCAAGTTGGTGCTGTTTTAACCTTCGCAAGGACTGGGCGTAGCCACACTCGGTTCAACTAAAGTTGGAGAAACAGACACCCGCTAGTCACCTGTGTGCAAAGCACGGCGGTAAAACCAGTCTCGCGTAAGCGTATGCGTAATGTCGGTCCGGGCCGCTTAATCCAACAATACCGCTGAACCAAAGTATGACATGCTGGTAAGCAGTATGACTTATATCGCCCACAACTCACTTGTGTTCTACTCGTGCATATAACATCAACGCATAAAACATAGGCTCTGATACCACTGTTGAGGAACGTAGTAATTTCAAAAATTTCCCTACGCATACGCAAGATCATGGTGATGGCATAGCAACGAGAGGGGAGAGTGTTGTCCACGTACCCTCGTAGACCGTAACCGGAAGCGTTATGACAACGAGGTTGATGTAGTTGTACGTCTTCACGATCCGACCGATCCAAGTACCGAACGTACGGCACCTCCTAGTTTAGCACACGTTCAGCTCGATGACGATCCCCGGGCTCCAATCCAGCAAAGCTTCGGGGATGAGTTCCGTTAGCACGACGGCGTGGTGACGATGATGATGCTCTACCGGCGCAGGGCTTCGCGTAAACTCCGCAACGATATGACCGAGGTGGAATATGGTGGAGGGGGGCACCGCACACGGCTAAGGAACGATCCGTAGATCAACTTGTGTGCCATGGGGTGCCCCCTTGCCCCCGTATATAAAGGAGCAAGGGAGGGGGTGGCCGGCCTAAGAGGAGGCGCACCAAGGAGGAGTCCTACTCCCACCGGGAGTAGGATTCCCCCCCTTCCAAGTAGTAGGAGTAGGAGTCAAGGAAAGGGGGAAGAGAAGAGAAGGAAGGAGGGGGCGCAGCCCCTCCCCCTAGTCCAATTCGGACTAGGCCTTGGGGGGGCGCCCAACCTCTAACTCCGAATATAGTCATCCAATATATCGATCTTTACGTCTCGACCATTTCGAGACTCCTCGTCATGTCCCCGATCTCATCCGGGACTCAGAACGCCTTCGGTACATCAAAACTCATAAACTCATAATATAACTGTCATCGAAACCTTAAGCGTGCGGACCCTACGGGTTCGAGAACTATGTAGACATGACCTAGATCTATTCTCGGTCAATAACCAATATCGGAATCTGGATGCTCATATTAGCTCCTACATATTCTACGAAGATCTTTATCGGTCAAACCGCATAACAACATACATTGTTCCCTTTGTCATCGGTATGTTACTTGCCCGAGATTCGATCGTCGGTATCTCAATACCTAGTTCAATCTCGTTACCGGCAAGTCTCTTTACTCGTTACGTAATGCATCATTCCGTAACTAACTCATTAGCTACATTGCTTGCAAGGCTTATAGTGATGTGCATTACCGAGAGGGCCCAGAGATACCTCTCCGACAATCGGAGTGACAAAACCTAATCTCGAAATACGCCAACCCAACATGTACCTTTGGAGACACCTGTAGTACTCCTTTATAATCACCCAGTTACGTTGTGATGATTGGTAGCACCCAAAGTGTTCCTCCGGCAAACGGGAGTTGCATAATCTCATAGTTACAGGAACATGTATAAGTCATGAAGAAAGCAATAGCAACATACTAAACGATCAAGTGCTAGGCTAACAGAATGGGTCATGTCAATCACATCATTCTCCTAATGATGTGATCTCATTAATCAAATGACAACTCATGTCTATGGCTAGGAAACTTAACCATCTTTGATTCACGAGCTAGTCAAGTAGAGGCATACTAGTGACACTATGTTTGTCTATGTATTCACACATGTATTATGTTTTCGGTTAATACAATTCTAGCATGAATAATAAACATTTATCATGATATAAGGAAATAAATAATAACTTTATTATTGCCTCTAGGGCATATTTCCTTCATTTCTCACATCGAGAGTTGGTGCAAACTTCGCCGGTGCATCCAAACCCCGTGATATGATATGTTCTATCACACATAAACCTCCTAATATCTTCCTCAAAACAGCCACCATACCTACCTATCATGGCATTTCCATAGCCATTCCGAGATATATTGCCATGCAACTTTCCACCATTCCGTTTATTATGACACGCTCCATCATTGTCATATTGCTAGCATGATCATGTAGTTGACATCGTATTTGTGGCAAGGCCACCGTTCATAATTCTTCCATACATGTCACTCATGATTCATTGCATAACCCGGTACACCGCCAGAGGCATTCATATAGAGTAATACATTGTTCTAAGTATCGAGTTGTAATTGTTGAGTTGTAAGAAAAATAAAAGTGTGATGATCATCATTATTAGAGCATTGTTCCAAGTTAGGAAAGGGTGATGGAGACTATGATTCCCCCATAAGTCGGGATGAGACTCCAGACGAAAAAAAAGAGAGGCCAAAAAAAGAAGAATAGAAAGGCCCAAACAAAAAAAATGAGAGAAAAAGAGAGAAGGGACAATGCTACTATCCTTTTACCACACTTGTGCTTCAAAGTAGCACCAAGATCTTCATGATAGAGAGTCCCTCATTTTGTCAGTTTCATGTACTAGTGGGAATTTTTCATTATAGAACTTGGCTTGTATATTCCAATGATGGGCTTCCTCAAAATGCCCTAGGTCTTCGTGAGCAAGCAAGTTGGATGCACACCCACTTAGTTTCTTTTGTAGAGCTTTCATATACTTATAGCTCTAGTGCATCCATTGCATGGCAATCCCTACTCCTCATGTTGACATCAATTGATGGGCATCTCCATAGCCCGTTGATTAGCCTCGTCAATGTGAGACTTTCTCCTTTTTGTCTTCTCCACACAATCCCCATCATCATATTCTATTCCACCCGTAGTGCTATATCCATGGTTCGCGCTCATGTATTGCGTGAAGGTTGAAAAAGTTTGAGATTATTTGAGTATGAAACAATTGCTTGGCTTGTCATCGAGGGTATAGAAGTTGGGAACATATTTGTGTGACGAAAATGAAGCATAGCCTAACTATATGATTTTGTAGGGATGAACTTTCTTTTGCCATGTTATTTTGAGAAGACGTGATTGCTTTATTAGTATGCTTGAAGTATTATTATTTTTATGTCAATATGAACTTTTGTCTTGAATCTTTCGGATCTGAATATTCATATCACAAGTAAGAAGATATATATTGAAATTATGCCAAAGTATCACTCCGCATCAAAAATTCTTTTTTTATCATTTACCTACTCGAGGACGAGCAGGAATTAAGCTTGGGGATGCCTGATACGTCTCCAACATATCTATAATTTTTTATTGCTCCATGCTACTTTATCTACTGTTTTGGACTATATTGGGCTTTATTTTCCACTTTTATATTATTTTTGGGACTAACCTATTAACCGGAGGCCCAGCCCAGAATTGCTGTTTTTTTTTGCCTATTTCAGTGTTTCGAAGAAACGGAATATCAAACGGAGTCCAAACAGAATGAAACCTTCGGGAACGTGATTTTCTCACCGAACATGATCCAGGAGACATGGACGCTACTCCAATAAGTGCCAGAGGCGGTCATGAGGGTGGAGGGCGCGCCCCCCTGGGCGCACCCCCCTACCTCGTGGGCCCCCTGCTGCTCCACCGACGTACTCCTCCCTCCTATATATACCTACGTATCCCGGAACGATCAGAACAGGAGCCAAAAACCTAATTCCACCGCCACAACCTTTTGTATCCACGAGATCCCATCTTGGGTCCTGTTCCAGAGCTCCGCCGGAGGGGGCATCCACCATGGAGGGCTTGTACATCAACACCATAGCCCCTCCGATGAAGTGTGAGTAGTTTACTTCAGACCTTCGGGTCCATAGCTAGTAGCTAGATGGCTTCTTCTCTCTTTTTGGATCTCAATACAATGTTCTCCCCTCTCCTGTGGAGATCTATTCGATGTAATCTTCCTTTTGCGGTGTGTTTTTTGAGACCGATGAATTGTGGGTTTATGATCCAGTATTATCTATGGAAAATATTTGAATCTTCTCTGAATTCTTTTATGTATGATTGAGTTATCTTTGCAAGTCTCTTCGAATAATCCTTTTTGTTTGGCCAACTAGATTGGTAGTTCTTGCAATGGGAGAAGTGCTTAGCTTTGGGTTCAATCTTGCGGTGTCCTTACCCAGTGACAGAAAGGGTTGCAAGGCACGTATTGTATTCTTGCCATCGAGGATAACAAGATGGGGTTTTTATCATATTACATGAATTATCCCTCTACATCATGTCATCTTGCTCAAGGCGTTACTCTGTTTTTAACTTAATACTCTAGATGCATGGTAGATAGCGGTCGATGAGTGGAGTAATAGTAGTAGATGCAGAATCGTTTCGATCTACTTGTCTTGGACGTGATGCCTATATACATGATCATTGCCTAGATATGCTCATAACTATGCTCAATTCTATCAATTCCTCAACAGTAATTTGTTCACCCACCATAGAATATCTATGCTCTTGAGAGAAGCCACTAGTGAAACCTATGGCCCCCGGGTCTATTCTCATCATATCAATCTCTATCGCTTTATTACTTGCTTTGTTTTTACTTTGTCTTTTACTTTTCACTTTGCATCTATCTATCAAAAATACCAAAAATATTATTTATCATCTCTATCAGATCTCACTCTCGTAAGTGACTGTGAAGGAATTGACAACCCCTAATCGCGTTGGTTGCGAGTAGCTATCGTTTTGTGTAGGTACGAGGGACTTGTGCGTGGTCTCCTACTGGATTGATACCTTGGTTCTCAAAAACTGAGGGAAATACTTACGCTACTTTGCTGCATCATCCTCTCCTCTTCGGGGAAATCCAACGCAATGCTCAAGAGGTAGCAAGACGCCGTTCTTCCTCGTCTACTGAGCAGAAGCGGTTCTCCCTCACGAGGTCAAGCATCGCTCCACGCGGGTCCTGGCATTCGAGGAGGCGCGCCAGGACGCCGCGCGGGGGATGGATCTCATGCTAGGGGAGGAACACTGCCGTCAAGCCTCACTCCGGGCGGCGAGGTACCAGCAGGCACTGCGGCGGTACCACTACCGCATTGTCCACTCCAGGATGTTAGAGGTGGGCGACCTTGTCCTGAGGCGGGTGCTCTCCAGGGAGGGGCTGCACAAGCTCTCTCCCATGTGGGAGGGCCCGTTTAGGATTGCCCGTGTCTCCAGGCCTGGCGCCGCTCACCTGGAGACACAGGACAGGGTCCCCATCCAGAACGCCTGGAACATCCAGCACCTCCGGAAGTTCTACCCTCGAAGAAAGGCTCCAGCCTGTGAAGCAAGGCGCAGGCCTGTGAAGGTCTCCGCTCGTGACACTCTCATGTAATAATGAGTGGGGCTGTACATGCCCCGGAGTCTCCTGAGAGTCGCCCTGGGGCCTCATGGGGGCTCCCTCCCACGTCTTAGTGGCAGCACTTAGCTCCGCGCTGGTGAGAAGACTAGATTAGGTGCCGGACGCGGCTGTTCATTTGCTTTCCGAAGTTGCTTGCAGTTTCTGGTGACCTTTCAATGGATTTGGTATTTTCGAACTTTGGTTCCTCGAGCTATTTTCTTCTCCTGAGCCGTTTTTGGCCTGAGGGCATGAGGGAGGTGGCAGTTGCCCATCACTTTCCTCTCACGCACCTCGCGCGTGGGGCTAGGCAGGTGTGTGTGCCTCGGGCCTACCCTTGCACACGCACACTCCACCGAACCCTGGTGCTTCAGCCTCATCCTCGCGAGGAGCCCTCGATCAAGCTCACGGGCATCAGCACCCCTCATATCAGTGCCCCTCGGGGCAGCGCAACGTGGTGCATTAAGTCAGAGATAATCTATGGCAGGGGGCTCACATAAGGAGGAGTGAGCACTGTCAGTTTTTCTCTTCCTTTCAAAGCAACCTACAGCGGCTCTGCGGTGGCTCCTGAGACCCCAAGGCGTCCCCCGTGGTCTACAACCTTTGGCTCCCCAGGAAAGGGGGCCCCGTCGAGTACCTAAGGCCAGGTCTTCAGGAGGCGGAAACCTACTACACACATATCAAGCTAAGTTTTCCTATCCTAGCTTACTTAGATCGCAAACATTACAACACAGCATCAAGATAGCAAGCATAGCATAAAGGGCATAACTGCCATAGTTCATTACGTGCCCCCGCGGGGTACACCATCCTTTTCGAATTATAGGAGAAAGGAAAGGCTAAACAATGAGGGACCAAAGGCGTACGAACCTGGCACCAGTGCCGCGTCCTCATGTAGCGCCTCAAGGTGGCCTGACGCTCCACCAGTTCTCCCATAGGCGACCTGGGGCTGCGGTCGGTCTTGATCCAAGTTCGCCGGCCCCCACCCTCACATCGGGCTCCTCTCCAGCTTCACTGGAGCGCTTTGGCGGGACAAACCAACAACGTCCTTGACCCAAGCACGACAATGTGGGGGCCGGTCATAGCCACCACTGCTCGAGCTCTCATCCGAGGAAGAGCTGCCATCGCGGGAGGAGGAGCGCGCTCCGCCAAGACCAAGCTCTCCTTTGCCACCTTCGTCGTCGCTGCCATCCTCCGGGCAGCAGCCCACGCGGCGGCCGTCCTCCCTGAACACCCTCACATAGAGGGTCCCCAGGCCGTCGTACTTGAAGTGGAGGGTGCACCTTCCACCAAGGCCTCGCGCGCGGGCGAAAGTCTTCCAGCCGCGGGTCAGGACCATGCTACCGGAGGCGGCGACCTCATCCCCAACCCATGAAGTCCTCCTGCAGCAGTCGTCGGCCTGCAGCCATAGACCGTCAAGCCCCAAGAAAGGAAGCTCGCCAGAGAAGAAACGCGGAAGCCGGAGTGAGGTGCCGGCCTGGCTCTCCGGCCACACCACGAATTTAGGGAGCACGTCCAGTGAGGAGAAACGCGGCCGAGGCGGGTGCACGATCACGGCACGCCTCACTTCATCATGGGGGCTGCTCCGAAGCCGGTGTCCACCGCCGCAGGAAGAGGTGCCATCGCGGGTACCAAGAGAAACGTCGGCTCTGGTGGGTGCGCGCCCGCGCCCCCTAGGGGCCGCGGGATGCTTGCGAGGACGATCGAGGCCTCTCTTGGGAGGCGAAGAGGCTAGCCCCTCCATGGAAGCCTTCCCCTTCCCGGCCGCTGAAAACCTCCTTGGCGACGCCATGGAGCAAGATGAAGAAGAAAAGAAGCAGGCGGAAACAAGACGAATGAGAGATGGGCGACGGGCTCTGCCCCTACCTCACATTTATAGCCAAGAGAGGCCAACCGCCAGCCTCCACGACCTTGCATAATGATGATATTCTACATGTCGCATTGTTCCGTCAAGTCGAACATTTGTCGAGGCGGCGTGGGGAAGTGGAGTCACCCATGTCCCATCAATCGCCACGTGTCATCAAGGCTGTAGGCAGTTAGGGCCCGTGGCGCTCTGCACTTGCCCTTTCGCTTTGCCTGAAAGCCAAGTACAAGCGCGCCTTGGGCTCGGGGGCTATTGTCGACGTTCTAGATATGGGGGTATCCAGCCCTGCTTGCCTACGGCCCACCACGTGGCTCCATCGACGGCATGGTACGACCAAGCTTCGACATCAACAGCTCAAGACGTTCACGAGGGGCCAAGCCTCGCAAGGCGGATGATGCCAAGACCCCCGAGGGGATCGGCCTCGTCAGGCTGGCTCTTGAGGGTAGAGAGTTCTATGCAAGGTATACCTCACAAGGCTCAGCTGATGTGAGCCATGACGACCAAGGCCAGGTGGGCGCCAGCGGGCGCAGAGCTCAAGTTTCCTCTTTGGTGCAAAGGAGGCAAGCCACATGCGCGGAGTCCTAAGGAATCAGCCAAAGGTTTCCATTCTGGTGCAACAAGACCAAGACCGCCAGGACGGCAGGACGGAGGTCATCGCTAAGCCCACTGCAGCTTCACGACTAGAGGCTTTTACTTTTTTCAGGATAAGCTATACTACTTGTCCCCTTTCAAATTCGGCTGTTGTGGGATCCCTTCTCGCCAACATTTGGGTAGAGGACCAAGGCCACTATAAATAGGACTTAGACACCACCATAGAGGGGGATTGGATCCATTCTCTCCTGACCACCTCACCAGCTCTCTTGAGCCCAAGAACACCTCACCTCCTGAGGACAATTCATCTGCTATACTAGTTCATCCTCAGCCCTCTGAGGCAATCCACCAAAACGCTGGAGTAGGGTATTACACCACAAGGTGGCCTGAACTAGGATAAACTGTTGTGTCTCTTTGTCTCTTCGTGTTGCGCTAGGCTTAGGAGGACCATGAGTAGGCAGGCTGGGTAGGTTGAGATCTTTGCACACACCCCAGAGTTCGAACCTCTCAAGGGTTTGCGAAAACCGTAATCCGACAAAACCAAATGACATAACCGTATACTCATAGAGCCCATACCTTGTGGTAAAAGTTGTCTTAGGTATATCCTGCTCTCGTATCTTCAGCTGGTGATAACCTGACCGAAGATCGATCTTGGAGAAAACTTTAGCTCCCTCCAGCTGGTCAAACAAATCATTGATCATCGGTAGAGGGTATATGTTCTTGAATGTCACCTCATTCAACGCACAGTAATCAACAACCATCCTCAAGGATCCATCGTTCTTCTCAACTAGAAGCACTAGGGCTCCCCAAGGTGATGAACTTGGTCGAATATAACATTTCTTCAATAGTTCCTTAATCTGCTTCTTAATTTCCTCCAGATCATTGGCGTGCATCTGATATGGTCTCTTGGATATTGGTCCGGTGCCTGGCAACAACTCAATCAGAAACTCAATGTCTCGGTCTGGTGGCATGCCTGGTAATTCCTCTGAAAATACATCGGGATAATCCTTCACAACTGGTACTTCCTCCTGAATAACTCCAAAAAGGGAATTCACCTGAGTTCTCCTTGGCGCATGCCTAGACACATACTTGATCCGTTTTCCCTCTTGGTTGTGAGAAGAATCAGTTTGCTAGCACAATCGATGTTTCCCTCATACTTGGATAGCCAATCCATGCCTAGGATTACATCCAATCCTTGTGACTCCAGGATAATGAGGTCCGTGGGGAAAACATGTCTACCTATGGTTATTGGCAATTGATCACATCCCCGACTAGCCATATACTCTGCTCCTGGGGAACTCACTAACATAGGTGACTTAAGGGCTACGATTGGCAACTTAAACTTGTCCACAAATCCCCTTGATATGAATGAATGCAATGCACCAGTGTCAAAAAGAACAAGGGCTATAAATGCATTTACCAAAAACTTAATGACATCTGCGTCGGGCTGCTCCTCAATTTCCTCCACACTGAGGTGATTCACCCGACCTTTGGTGAAAGGGTTGGGCTTCTTTCTAGAGCTTTCATTTCCATTTCCATTCTTTGCCTCGGGACATTCAGTGGCATAGTGCCCGGTCTTCCCGCACTTGAAACAGGTAATGTGAGTCAGATCTTTCTTTGCGGGTGTCGCGGGGTTGGAACGGCTCTGACTGTTGCTTCCTCCATTCCCATTACCATTTTTAGGGCCACTATGGTTGTGTGAACTTCCTCCATTGTGTGAATGGCCCCCATGATTATGTCCTCCATGGGTATGATGAGTGTGTCCCCCCGAGTACGGGGAATAGCGAGCCTTCTACTGTGATCCAGAGTTGTACTTCCTCTGTCCATACTTCCGCTTGCGGTTATCGATCTGCTGCTGCTTGCCTTCAATCATGAGGGACCTGTCTACCAGATCCTGGTAGTTGTTGAAGGTTGCCACCATCAACTGCATACTCAGCTCATCATCGAGTCCCTCAAGAAATTTCTCCTGCTTCGCGGCATTTGTAGCCACATCATCTGGGGCATGGCGTGCTAACTTGCTGAACTCATCCACATACTGCCCCACCATGCGACTTCCCTGGCATAAGTTGCAAAACTCACGCTTCTTCAAACTCATGGCTCCAGCTGAGACATGTGCAATACAGAAAGCCTGCTGAAAGAAACGGATCCCATGTAACTGTAGCAATGGGGTAAGTGCCGGTGAAATTCTCCCACCATGAGGCTGCGGGTCCATCAAGCTGATGTGCGTCAAAGCGCACTCTCTCTGCACCCGTGCATCTAGTAGTGGTTAGCTCCCTCCCGATCTTGCGAAGCCAATCATCTGCAACAATCGGCTCGATGCTGCTAGAGAACACCAGCGGATTCAGCCTTAGGAAACGGGCTAGGTTGTGAACTGGGGGTGGTGGCGGTGGGTTGTTGTTGTTGTTGTTGTTTCCTTGGTTCTGGATCATCATCTACATCAAGGCATTCTGTTGTTGGATCAACTGGGTGAGCTCCGCAGGAAAGTGAATCTGGGGTCATGTCTCGGAGGCATGTGGTGGGGTAGAGGGGTGAGAAAACAGAATAGAATAAGGTCTACTGAGGGATTTCACTACCCATATGCATATGAGACAAATACATTCAAAACACACCACTTAAATTCAAACAAGATTCACACAATCGATCTATGCTACTATTACAAAATCTCACGAACGATATCTAACTACTAGGAAGAACTCCAATAGTAATATGGTGGTCGTCTAGAAGTTTTGATCGGTGAAAGACTCCATGGGCTCATAGTCATGATCTCTATCATCATCATCACTGTCTTCATCCTTGTCACTATCTTCTTCTTCATCCTCATCAGTGTTCGTATCATCTAGTATGATGTAATCGTCTTCGTAAGTACGCAATTCATGTTCTTGTTTCACCTCGGCTATTCCTAGCCCCTTCTTCAGGTCTTCATTCTTCTCCAGTAGCATAGAAATTTCCTCTTCATATACATTGCGGGTTGCCTTGAGTTCCTCTTCAAGCTCAATATTCTTGAGTCATCACCTTCTTGGTCTTCTTCATGATAGCACACATCTGATTCCCGTATCGGTGGATGTGTTGATCCATCTCCTGACTGTACGCTGCATTAGATCCATCCTTCCTGGTGCAAATCATCTCCCATTGCTCATCTCGGCGTCCACATATCTGGTAGACGGTATTTTCAAGATCCTTGTGGTACACCTCACAAATGCCTCCAAAAGTGATGTGAGCTGCCATGCTCTTTCCTAAGCTCCAAGTTGGTGCATCCAAGGTAAACTCGATGGGCTCGGTAGTTGGTGCAAATGTCCTTCCAGGTACACAAACTTTGATCCTCCAGCGCTCCTCTTCTAATAAAGTTGTAGTGAAGGTTCCGGTGAAACTTGGTAGGCCGATGTTCAGGTACTTCGTGACTTCCTTCAAGTGTCGTCCGAAGGGGCTATCGTCATCCGACTGAGTGAACTTGTTCCTGGGGTCCGACATCTATAGAGTAGAAATAGAGGAGGATTAGAAATGAATAGTGAAGAGTATCCTGTGGCTTTTCCTAGTGGTCGCATCCTACAGTCAGCGTGTGCTCTGATACCATCTTGTAGCGACCTGGTCCCAATGGATCGAAGTCTTTGTGCTTAAGTGTCATCCCTGGATCAGTATGCTAACACCCACAGTACTCGAGGAATTATAACAGAGTTCAATCACACACTTATTTCATCAAGGTCCTCATAAAGATTATTTATTACACAAATATGGCTGAAGGCCAACTAAATAAATAACTGGAGAAGCTTCGAAGATAAATGAGTCCATTAACTCCACAGCATAACTGAGTGCATGGCAACAACCTAGCGCACCTTATTCTTCGTCGGAAAACTCTGCAACATTAAACATTGCAGCCATGTAGGTCACCACATGGAATATGCTGGTCGAGTCACACTATAGAGCAATGAATGAAGAGACTATAACTACATGTATATTTGACTGGTGGAGGCTCTATGTTCTTTTTTCATAAAGCTAATTTTTCCCTACAACAAAGGAATAAATGTTTTATTCATTACCATGTTTATGCCACTATTGAGAAGGTTCCTGCAACTCAATCCCAAAAATTCACAATTTATTAATAACCCAATATATTAATTAAATAGAGGGATGTGATCAACAAAATATTCACTTCCAAATACTCAAGTTGTCCATAACCGGGGACACGGGTAACCATGATTAGTTTGTACACAGGTAACCACCTTATGTTGTCCAAAATTATTATCTCTCGCAACTTGCATGAAACTCACATACCAATCCCCGATTATGAGCATGGCTAAGCAATTTGTGAGCATAACGTATATTCCCAGGGTGATCAAAGGTAATACATTCCTACCTCATGAACTACATAACCAAACCACATGTTCCCAATCCTACTCATGCACTCTTAGAGGGTGAAACTAATGATCAGTAAAAATTGGGCATTGAAAGTATGATCAAAGTGTAACTTGCCTTGCTGACGATCGATAAACTCTAGAGATTTGTAATAACAAGCTTCGCAGTCTGGAAAATCTACCATAAAAAAATAGCATACATAAGCCGTCAAGCAAAAGATGCAAAGAAAACCGAAGAAAAGATTCAAAAAACTCAAAAACACGCAAATCACTACTCTAAACAGAAACCAATTTATAACAGTATTATAATTATGTGTATTAGATCTTAACAGAAGGTATAAGAGATTAGCTATGATTTGCAAAGAGAGTCAACTAAAACGGAGCTACGAAACTCAAGATATGATCAAAAGAAGTTCAAACTCATATCTAAACAAATTCAAATTTTAAATTTTCAAAAACATGTTTAAGTTGGATTACTGGATAGATGAGATTGCACTAAAGATTTTGGCATTAGTTTCATCGAATTCGGGCAAACGAGGAAAAAGTTGTGCTAGTTCGAAACGTAGGGGCTAAACTGTAAACAAAATCTAGCAAATAGGTCCCTGGCAGAAAACTAAAAAGAAAAAGGAAAAACTATCGAATGAACGTTCGATACAGAAACATAATGAACGAAAACCATTTGCTACCGAAGACTAACGGAAGAACGTCCGCTAATAACACAGTTCGTAAAAAATTGATCTCGATCTGGACCGTTGGATCCAGATTAGACGGTCGAGGGCGGTGGCACTTACTGCGGCGGCGGTGGTCGTCAGCGGCGGACGGCTTCAGGCAGGGCGGCGGCGACGGTGGAGTGCGGTGGCGGCGTCGGCTGCGGCTAGCGACAGCGGCTGCGGCAGACGGCATCAAACACGATGCGAGGCGGCGGTGGCGGCACGTCTTGGGGAGGAGAGGGGCCGAGGGCCTCGGTTATAAACGTTCGGGGGAGCGGCGGCTTGGAGGAGGGGCAAAGTGGCGGCGGGGCGTGTCCATCTCGGACACGGCGGCGGCGGCGGAGTCGGGCGCCGGCTGGACTACAGATCGGAGTGGTCGGGGCAAGGCGGGCTGGCTGAGCCACGACCTGGCTGAGTTGGCCCGGTCGGCGGAGAACTTAAAAAAAGCATTTTTCCAGAGAATAAAAACACGCAAAACTAAAATAAATATAAACCTAAAAATAACAAAAAAATACACATATAAATATGGCCTTATTAATGACCTAGTGAATATTTTTCTGGGCCTAAATGCCTAAACTAAAAACAAACTTATTAGTTCTAATTATTCCGCAATAAAATAAATAAACTTGCAAATAAAATCAAATAAAATTTCCAAAAATTCAAAATTCAATTTTCAATATTTCTTTGCTGTTTTTGAAGAAGTCCTTTTATCTTCTCTCTTTATTTTATTTATTTGCAAAAATAATTGGAAAATAATTTTGAATAAGTATTTGATACAATTTTTAAATTTTTGATAAATCAAAAATGGATTTTTAGGAAACCTCGAACTCTCTCAAATTGGTCCTTGAGTTGCTTAAGTTCTCTTCAATTAAAATTCAAATAAAACAAACGAAACAAAATGCATAAATCATGGATGCATATGAATGATCTATAAATAACATCCAAATTGAAAATTGGGATGTTACATATAACCTCATATTTCTTCTCCGATATTTGGGTTTTGTTTGGCCAACTTGATCTATTTATCTTGCAATGGGAAGAGGTGCTTTGTGATGGGTTCAATCTTACGGTGCTTGATCCTAGTGACAGAAGGGGAAACGACACGTATGTATCATTGCCATTAAGGATAACAAGATGGGGTCTATTTCTACATAAATACATCTTGTCTACATCATGTCATCGTTCTTATTGCATTACTCCGTTTTTCCATGAACTTAATACACTAGATGCATGCTGGATAGCGGTCGATGTGTGGAGTAATAGTAGTAGATGCAGGCAGGAGTCAGTCTATTAATCTTGGACGTGATGTCGATATAATGATCATTGCCTGGATATCGCCATGAGTATTTGAAGTTCTATGAATTGCCCAACAGTAATTGTTTTCCCACCGTTTGCTATTTTTTCTCGAGAGAAGCCACTAGTGAAACCTACGACCCCCGGGTCTCTTCTTTAATATATTTGCCTTCGCGATCTAGTTTTATTTTCTTTTGTTTTAAGATCTATTAAACCAAAAATACAAAAATACTTTGATGCTCTTTATTTTATTTGCAATCTATTTATCCAATCCATTACAACTTTCTCCCGTCTCTGTGCCAATTTCTGGCGCCGTTGCCCGAAAGGAATTGACAACCCCTTTAACACGTCGGGTTGCGAGTATTTGTTATTTGTGTGCAGGAGCTGTTTACATTGTGTTGCGCAGTTCTCCTACTGGTTCGATAACCTTGGTCTCATCACTGAGGTAAATACCTACCGTTGCTGGGCTACATCATCCCTTCCTCTATGGGGAAATACCGACGTAGTTCAAGCAACTGTCATTTGTCTTCAAGCTTTATCTTAGGATCGAATAATAGTTATTATGTTCCAGAGCTGTATAACACATTATGTTTTGGATTATGCAATGGATATTCTTATTAAAGTTTTTAACGATAGTTGTTGAAGTGGTTATAATAATATATGTTGGATTTACCACAAAGTTACCATGGTTTACTCATAAAATCTTGATTTAAATGTATTACAACATTTATGCTAAATGTCTTGAGAAGACTGATAAGTTCCACATGAATATATCTCTACTTGGATACATCGGCAATAATCTTCATATAGATGAAGTAATCGATTATATCTGATTGATAAAATATACATAATGATGTATAAAACCGATAAATAAAACAGAGTATGGTGGATAATTATGCTTCACTAAAATAAGTTAAAATGTTTTACTCAGACTGAAATATTTGAATTGTTCAAAGGAATTTCAGAATAAATATTTGAAGATTCTAGTTTTTTTAATGAAGATGAAGGATCATTATTACAATTGATAATGTGATTCTTCATTTGAAGAATCGATTTAAAGTCATAAGTTTAGTAAAACTTTTGAATTATTCTGTCTGCTTTCTATATTTAGGGCATAGCTGAAACAACAAGATTTACACTGAATAGAAAAACCGCATATAGATCTGGTTAAAAGAAAAATCATATGAGATATGAAATTCTTTAACAAGATAACAGTTGCATTGTGGAATATTATATAACATGATTCCTCTCATTGAAATGATCAAAAGACAATAAAATTTGTCACAAATGAAGGAAAAAGGTTTTCTTGTCCAAAATAAGTGGGGAGATGTTATAGCGTGAAGAGATTAATGAATCCTTAATGGTGGTAAACTGAAACAATAAATTAGAATTTGTTCTAATAGATTGTATGCAAGATATCCCGTTAATTACTACATTGGCTATAGAAAATTCTAAAAGCTAACAACATGACCATGAATATCGTTGAATTTATGAAATGATACGACAAAGTATTCACCTTGGAAGAGGATGAACTTAAACACTACAAGGAAACTATAGAGGCACCTAGTTCAAAAGGGGAATGGCCCTTATCCATGCACACCGGAATGATAATTTATATACAATCAAGTTTAGAACTTAGTTGTTAATTTTCATACATAACTGACAAGTTTAGAACTTGATGGACACTTCAAGTAGTATGAAGTGAAAGGAGGATTTTAGACAAGTTTCCAAGTTTGGGAAAGGATGTATGACTGATACAAACAAAATAATATAAAAGCTTCCAAACAAAATAGTTCTGTAAAATTCAGTGGGAGTTGTATAATGTTTCTCATCATATATGTATATGATATATTATGAGATGAAAACAATATAAAGTTCTTTAGCACATAATAAAATAGTTTTGAAACAAATTTCCATCAGTGTATTAGGCAAAATATTGGGCATGAAAGAATCTATGGAGATAGATCAAAATGACTTTTAAGCTAATATAAAGTTTATATATATCTTGACAAAAGTTCTAAAAGGGTTTAAAATATATATTGAGAAAAATTATTTTCTATAAATGTCATATAACTTGATGCTTATGAATGATAAGATTGGAACATGATATCATCCTGATAAAGTTATGATATATATAATAGCCAAAAGAATATTTACTAAAAGTTAGTAAATAAAACATCAAGGAACTCAAAAGGATAAAAAAAAATTGAGTAATTGAGGTCAAAATTCATTATTGCAAATATATGAATATCAAACTTCATAAGATTGGGCTATGATTACTTAGAATTGTTTATGAACAAAAATTTGTTGGATCTATAAACGATAAAGATATACATCTTGAAAACATGAGATGTTTCAATTTTATATGTATCAAGAAATATCTTGATATAAATGTTTTTTCTGAACGAATGTTACAAGAGTTGTAATAGACCCATAAAAGGTTTTGTAAGAAGAATTTTCACAATATGGGTTAATTCAAGAAATGATCAAGAAAAGTCTTGACATAAAAATGATCCTAATATTTTATTTTGAATAGAATATTATAGCTTGAAAGCAAGTTGGATTAAGAACCTAAAATCAGATGAAGCATACACAAATATTGAAAGATGATGACAAAGGCTCTACCACAAGCAAATCATTGATAAACACCAGATAAGCTATTATAGGTGTTATTCAACTAGATTATTGACTCTAATGCAAGTGGGAGACTGTTGGGAATATGCCCTAGACGCAATAATATTGCATTATTGTATTCCCATTATTCATAATTAAGAGTTTATATTTCATGCTATAACTGCTATGATCCTAGAATATGCGATTCAGTGGAAAATTCATATGCACGAAATGATAAACGATCAAACAATAGGTTCCCGGTCCAGCCTCTAGGACTAGCTCCAGTGTTGTTGGTGATCACGTTTTCCGGAACTTAGGATATCTTTAGGTGTAACGATAGTCCTAATACAACATTAAGGGTATGACGTTAGAAGAATGATCATATTGAATCGACCCAATCTTGTATGTTATACTTAATGATCGTAGTCATATCGTTTGAAATCATCTGTTATAACACGGAGTGTTAGCATGTGTTCTTTAGTTCCTTAGACCATGAGAGTGTCCCGGTCACTTTCTACCAGACGATGGACTTTAGGGTTGCTGAAACGTCATCTATAACAAGGGATCATAATGACAACTTCCAGGCTCACCAGAAAGCTTGACAAGTGAACAAACAACTCAAGAGTGGGATTTGCTCCTTTAACGATGGAGAGATATTCTTAGGGCCCTCTCGGTGTGACGTCATCCATCATCGTCTGGCCAGACAAAGGTAACTTCGTCACGGGGATGCTGGAACACGTCAACGAGGAAGAAGAACAAAACCGGTAATGGGAGAGACAGTATAGTGAGCATGGTGATGACTCAGGAGGATACCGACGCACACCGGGTTTTGTAAAGTATCACGAAGCAAAGGGGACATCACATGATAACTAAAGGTTCATTCGAATATAATTCGTGTAATCATAGGGACCGATATGGATGTCCACGGTTCCGCTATCGGTGATTGAACGAAGGGGGTTCATTCATGTCTATTATTTGCTGAACCTAAGGGGTCACAATCTTAAGGTAATCAAGATCTGCTGAGCATAATGTGGAACGGGAGTGATGAGAATATATTAATGAAATAGTTCATTAATATCCGGAATAGTTCCAAGAGGTTCCGGAAGCGTTTCGAGGTCACCGGAAGGCTTTTAGTCAATATTGGCTAATACCGGGTATTACCGATTAATTATATATAGGTGGAAAATGTTTCCGGAGATGTTGAATTCTACATATAATACTGTAAAAATGTTATATAAATGAAATATCAATGGGCCTTAAAAGGCCAAGATGTGGAAGGAGACTTGGGCCATGAAGACTGATGACCCACAAGTATAGGGGATCTATCTTAGCCCTTTCAATAAGTAAGAGTGTTGAACCCAATGAGGAGCAGAAGGAAATGACAAGCAATTTTCAGCAAGGTATTTTCCGCAAGCACTGAAATTATCGGTAATAGATAGTTTTATTATACGATAATTCATAACGGGTAACAAGTGACAAGTGTAACAAAGGTGCAGTAAGGTGGCCCAGTCCTTTTTGTAGCAAAGGATAAGTCTGGACGAACTCTTGTATAGAGCAAAGAGCTCCCAAGGACACATGTGAATTATTGTCAAGTTAGTTTCCATCATGCTCATATAATTTGCGTTTGTTACTTTGATAATTTCATATGTCAGTACTAGGGAAAAGCCTAGCAGTAGCACGCGTATTAGGTGTATCAATAGCGCGGGGCCCCACGCTACTGATATGGCGCTACAACTAACATGTCTCAGTAGCACGTGTCTACCCACACTACTGCCATACATGGCTAGCAGCAGTGAGCTTCAGCGCAACGCGCTATACTGCTAATATCTGCAATGCTTTAATCTAGGGCGCGGTACTGGTAAGAGCACGCTGCTGCTAACTCTAGTCCCCTCGCTACTGCTAGTTTTTATTAGTTTTTGTTTTTTTCTGCATACTTGTTTTATATTTGAACATGCTTTATACAATAATCTTTAGTATATCATACACTTGCAAATGTAATCATAGCATCAAATCATGTCATATCATAATCATCATCCAACACAAAGTGGTCTCTCGTCATTATCTCGAAAATAGCGATACAAGTTCTTGTAACTACATCGTCATCCATCTAAACAATGATATACGCGAGAAGAGCTATCACTATGAGTGAGAGCGGAACTATGCAGTACATGAGTACGTATCCCTCTCTCGCACTAGTGTGAACCTAAACTAACTACTGGCCGTCGCTCGGAAACCGAAAACCGGTACACCTGGGCCTGACACATCAGCCACTCGTCGTATACTCCTGGCATAGCACGTCTTCGCCATAGATGATCTATGCACCTCCATCGTCAGATGAGTCGATGATATGCAACATATATAGTTGAGCAACAGAAAGAGACAGACTTGGCAAAAATAGAAGCAACATATCATAATCATAAATAACAAAGTTCACCATACCCAAAATGCCCTAACTAAAGTGATCTTTGCTAGTCGAGGAGGATGGTTTAATTACTTCACAAATAAAGTTTCATCGTGCATAACTCAAAGTTTCGTCATACAGAAAGTATGGACTAAACAGACACATTGTCATATATCGACAATCACTCAAACATGTCATGCCATCCATCCAAGTCAGGGAGATAGTCCCCGAGCTTAGTGAAAGGCTTCAGGTCGAGACACTGAGCGGGTACACGTTTTCAGACGTCTTCTCGTGACAATTGCCCTTCCTCGTAGAACAACCCTGTTTTTTCAAGGACCTCCTTCATGATGATTTGGGCAAGTTCACGCTGGATGTGATACAACTCACCTCAAAGCCGATGATCGTCAATATCTCCTAAGTTCCTTGCCCATTGTAGAATATGGGCATCCCCGGATGTAGGTGACATGCGAAGATTCTGCTAATCCCGTCTGTACTCCAGCATGTGGTGTAGGACATAGTATCCATCACTAAGAGTATCACTCGGTTGCTAGATGCAGTAGAAGTTGGTCTTAAGGCTGAAGGCGGGCCTGCCGTTCCTCTTCTTCTTGGTCTTGATCTCTCCACCCCGTATGCCGTAGAAAAAGATAGCACTCTCAAGAACAGACTTGATGTGGGTGTAATCCTTTTTGTTCATGTTCTTCGACGAGTCCAAGTAAAGAGCGTGGGAGTATCGGGAGTAAAGGATGATGAGGACGGCGCCCCCGTGGCTGCGCAAAATAAGTACACCTCAAATTAATTAGCCTCCATCGTGCAATTGAATGATTGAAACCGATGGAAGGATATCCGCGAGGATGACTTATAGGGTATGATAAGGCATGAGAATCATCTCCCTATCCTTATTGGAGACCACAAAATTGACGATGTAGTCCCTCATGTATTTGTGGTGCTTTGCGCAGACTATCAAGAAGCCATCGTGCATGAAGTACGGGTCAGCGACACAGATAGGTATCTGCTCAATCCCGATGATGTAGTTCATGTACAAGGCATAAAGGCGGACAAACGTAAAATCCAGCTTCTTCAAGAGAAAGATGTCAAAGATGCAATCGAATTGAAGGAAGAACTTCTCCGCATGGAATGAGTCGACGTACAACCTTTGCCACGACATGTTAACCATGTAGAGTGGTGTCGAATATCGGGTTCCGACAAAACCCTTAAGGTTCAAACTCTAGGGTGCGCACGAAGATCTTCTCCCTACCGAAACACGCCCACAAACTCGCCATGATTCTAAGCTAGCACGATGACCAACACAAGAGACACAAGATTTATACAGGTTCGGGCCACCGTTGTGGTGTAATACCCTACTCCTGTGTGTGGTGGTGGATTGCCTCTAGGGCTGATGATGAACAGTACAGAGGAAGAACAGCCTCGCAAGAGGTGTTCTTGTGGTGGTGGTGTTCTACTTGCCAAGGATTCGATCTGGGTTCAGACGAGATGCCCCTCTACTGCCATGGGCATCCCCAAGCTTAGGGTTTTGGCTATTCTTGAATATCTTGGGGTGCCATGGGCATCCCCAAGCTTAGGCTCTTGCCACCCTTTATTCCATAGTCCATAAAAGCTTTACCCAAAACTTGAAAACTTCACAACACAAAACTCAACAGGAAATCTTATAAGCTCCGTTAGTGAAAGAAAACAAAACCACCACATAAGGTACTGTAATGAACTCATTATTTATTTAATTTGGTGTTAAACCTACTGTATTCCAACTTCTTTATGGTTTATAAACTAATTTACTAGACATAGATGCATTGAAATAAGCAAACAACACACAAAAAACAGAATCTGTCAAAAACAGAACAATCTGTAGCAATCTGTAACTAACGCAAACTTCTGGAACTCTAAAAATCCTACCAAAATAGGAAGTCCTAGAAAATTTGTCTATTGAACAGCATCAAAAATAATCAACGCAAAAGAACGTTCCTGTGATTTAACAAAATTATATTCGTGCGCGCAAAGTTTATGTTTTTCAGCAGAATCAAATCAACTATCATCATAGGTTATCCTATAGGTTCTACTTGGCACAAACACTAATTAAAAGATAAAAACACATCTATCCAGAAGGTAGATGCAAGATTTATTACTAAACAGGAGCAAAAACAAAAAACATAAAGAAAATTGGGTTGCCTCCCAACTAGCGCTATTGTTTAACGCCCCTAGCTAGGCATAAAAACAAAGATAGATCTAACGAGTGCCATCTTTGGCACTAGATTCATAAGTAGCACGCATGATGGATTCATATGGTAATTTGACTTTCTTTCTTGGAAAGTTCTCCATGCCTTTCTTTAATGGAAATTGGAATCTAATATTCCCTTCCTTCATATCAATAATCGCACCAATTGTTCTAAGGAAAGGTCTACCAAGAATAATAGGGCAAGAAAGATTGCAATCTATATCAAGAACGATAAAATCTACGGGCACCAAATTTCTATTTGCAACAATAAGAACATCATTGATTCTTCCCATAGGCTTTTTAATGGTGGAATCTGCAAGGTGCAAATTTAAAGATCAATCATCAAGATCATGGAAACCTAGAATATCACATAAAGTTTTTGGAATCGTGGAAACACTAGCACCCAAACCACACAAAGCAAAACACTCAAAATCTTTAATTGTAATCTTTATAGTAGGTTCCCGCTCATCGTTAAGTTTTCTAGGTATAAAAACTTCCAAATTAAGTTTTTCATCATAAGATTGCATCAAGGCATCAACAATATGTTTGGTAAAAGCTTTATTTTGACTATAAGCATGAGAAGAATTAACAACGGATTGCAACAAGGAAATACAACCTTTAAAAGAGAAATTATCATAATCAAATTCCTTTAAATCCGAGATGGTAAGTTCAATATTATTAGAAGTAGAGGATTCTCCAATCTCACTTTTACCAATTTTAGCATCAAGATCTAAAGACTCCGAATTTTTTGGACGCCTTCTAGGCATAGTTGATTCATCATCACTCCCATAATCATCAAAATTCATATTGCAAAACATAGATCTAATAGGAGAAGTGTCAATAACTTTAATATCCTCATCATTATTTTCGTGGAAACTAGAAGAACACGCTTTTACAAAGCTTTCTTTTTTAGCACGCAATCTAGCGGTTCTTTCCTTGCACTCGTCAATGGAAATTCTCATTACTTTGAGAGACTCATTGATATCATGCTTAGGAGAATAAGATCCAAGTTTAAGAGAATTAACATCAAGCGAAAGTCTATCAACGTTCCTAGCCAAATCATCAACTTTGAGCAATTTTTCTTCAAGCAAAGCATTAAAATTCTTTTGAGAAATCATATATTCTTTCACACTATTCTCAAAATCAGAGGGCATCTTATTAAAATTTCCATAAGAATTATTGTAGGAATTTCCATAATTATTCGAGGGATTACTAGGGAACGGTCTAGCATTAAAATTTCCTCCATAAGCATTGTTTCCAAAACTATTCCTACCAACAAAATTCACATCCATAGATTCATTATTATTATCAATCAAGGAAGACAAAGGCATATCATTGGGATCAATAGGAGTATTTTTAGTAGCAAACATCTTCATAAGTTCATCCATCTTTCCACTCAAAACATTAATTTCTTCTATAGCATGCACTTTTTTACTAGAAGATCTTTCGGTGTGCCATTGAGAATAATTAGCCATATTATTATCAAGCAATTTTGTAGCATCTCCTAACGTGATTTCCATAAACGTGCCTCCCGCGGCCGAGTCTAAGAGATTTCTAGAAGCAAAGTTCAAACCGACATAAAAATTTTGTATGATCATCCATAAATTCAAACCATGAGTAGGGCAATTGCGAAGCATCAATTTCATTCTTTCCCAAGATTGGGCAACATGCTCATGATCAAGTTGTTTAAAATTCATAATATCATTCCTAAGAGTAATGATCTTAGCGGGAGGAAAATACTTAGAGATAAAGGCATCTTTGCACTTGTTCCAACAATCAATACTATTTTTAGGCAAAGACGAAAACCAAACTTTAGCACGATCTCTAAGTGAAAACGGGAATACCTTCAATTTGACAATATTGTTATCCATATATTTCTTCTTTTGCATATCACACAAATCAACAAAATTGTTTACATGAGTAGCGGCATCTTCACTAGGAAGGCCGGCAAAATTGATCTTTCATAACAAGATTCAGCAAAGCGGTATTGATTTCACAAGACTCAACATCATTAAGAGGAGCAAGAGGAGTACTAAGGAAATCATTATTATTGGTATTCGAGAAGTCACACAACTTGGTATTATCTTGTGCCATGGCAAAAAGTAATCCAACACACAAGCAAACAGAAAAATGGCAAGCGGAAAAGAGAGGAGGAGATTGGGAAAGAGAGGGCGAATAAAACAGCAAGGGTGAAGTGGGGGAGAGGAAAACGAGAGGCAAATGGCAAATAATGTAAATGCAAGGGAGATGGGTTTGTGATGGGTACTTGGTATGTCTTGACTTGAGCGAAGACCTCCCCGGCAATGGCGCCAGAAATCCTTCTTGCTACGTCTTGAGCTTGCGTTGGTTTTCCTCGAAGAGGAGAGGGTGATGCAGCAAAGTGTAGCGTAAGTATTTCCCTCAGTTTTGAGAACCAAGGTATCAATCCAGTAGGAGGCTCCTCAAAAGTCCCACACACCTACACAAACAAACTGAGAACTTGCAACCAACGCAATAAAGGGATTGTCAATCCCTTCACGGCCACTTGCGAAAGTGAGATCTAATAAAGATAGTAAGATAAGATAAATATATTTTTGGTATTTTTGATATAGATGCAAAAAGTAAAGATGCAAATAAAGTAGATGGAAAGCAATATGATAAGAGATAGACCCAGGGGCCATAGGGTTCACTAGAGGCTTCTCTCGGAATAGCATAAGTATTACGGTGGGTGAACAAATTACTGTCGAGCAATTGATAGAAAAGCGCATAGTTATGAGATTATCTAGGCATGATCATGTATATAGGCATCACGTCCATAACAAGTAGACCGACTCCTGCCTGCATCTACTACTATTACTCCACACATCGACCGACTCCTGCCTGCATCTAGAGTATTAAGTTCATAAGAACAAAGTAACGCATTAAGCAAGATGACATCATGTAGAGGGATAAACACATGCAATATGATATAAACCCCATCCTGTTATCCTTGATGGCAACAATACAATATGTGTCTTGCAGCCCTTTCTGTCACTGGGTAAGAACACCGCAAGGTTGAACCCAAAGCTAAGCACTTCTCCCATGGCAAGAAAGATCAATCTAGTAGGCCAAACCAAACTGATAATTCGAAGAGACTTGCAAAGATAACTCAATCATACATAAAAGAATTCAGAGAAGATTCAAATATTATTCATAGATAAACTTGATCATAAACCCACAATTCATCGGATCTCGACAAACACACCGCAAAAAGATATTACACTGAATAGATCTGCACAAGAGAGGGGGAGAACATTGTATTGAGATCCAAAAAGAGAAAAGAAGCCATCTAGCTAATAACTATGGACCCGTAGGTCTGTGGTAAACTACTCACAACTCATCGCAGGGGCAAGGATGTTGATGTAGAGGCCCTCCATGGTTGCTTCCCCCTCCGGCAGAGTGCCGGCAAGGGCTCCAAGATGGGATCTCGCAGATACAGAAAGTTACGGCGGTGGAAATTGTGTTTCGTGGCGCTCCTGGATGTTTTCGGGGTACATAGGTATATATAGGAGGAAGAAGTACGTCGGTGGCCGCCCGAGGGACCCACAAGACAGGGGGGCGCGCCCTCCTATCTCGTGGGGCCCTTGGAGCTTTCTTGACTTGCACTCCAGGCTCTCCGGGTCAGATTTGTTCCAAAAATAACGGCCCCGAAGGTTTCATTCCATTTGGACTCCGTTTGATATTCCTTTTCTTCGAAATACTGAAATAGGCAAAAAAACAACAATATGGGTTGGGCCTCTGGTTAGTAGGTTAGTCCCAAAAATGATATAGAAGTGTAAAATAAAGCCCATAAACATCCAAAAGGGGTAATATAATAGCATGGAACAATCAAAAATTATATATACGTTGGAGACGTATCATCTAGGTCCTCGATTGATGCAGCTTGGAAGGCGCGCTCGAGGGGGCACACCGCATCCTTCTCTTCGTAAGGGACTGTGATGATTCTGCCGCTTCCCGGCATCTTGAGGACATTGTAGCCATGGTGGGCCACCGCCATGAACTTGGCCAGGGCTGGATACCCGAGGATGGCATTGTACGGCAGGAGAATGTGGGCGATGTTGAAGTCGATGAGCTCGGTGCGGTAGTTGTTTTGCTGTCTGAACGTGATAGGGAGGCGGACCTGCCCTATCGGGGTAGTGGAGCCGTCAGTGACTCCTCAGAAAGGCTTGGTAGGCTGAAGTTGATCATATGGCACTTGTAGGTTGTTGAATGTTTCAATGGACAGGATGTCGAGCACTGCACCGCCGTCGATGAGAGTCCTGGTAACTTGCACGTTGCTGATGACTGGGGAGCAAAGCATTGGGAGGACGCCAGCTATGGCCGCACACTTGAATTGATCTGCTGAGCTGAAAGTGATGGAGCGCGTGGACCATCTGAGTGGGCGCGTGGCCTCGAGCTTGGGGAGGACCCCATTCACCTCGCGAGCAAACTGCTTGAAGATGCCCTGAGAGGCTGGGGCCTGGGCACCGCACAGAATGCAAGCGATAGCACGCGGCTCTTGGAAGCCCCCAGCCCCCTCCTCCTAGTGGTGGTCATCATTCCTTCTTGGTGGTGGCGACAAAGGAGGAAGGCCTACATTGCCCTGCGGGCGATCCTCGCGAGGCTGATCCCTCCAGGCTCCCTCATGAGGCTGGTCCTGCTAGCGATCCTTGCGAGGTCGGTCACGCCACTCCTGGCAAGGGCCTCGGTCGTCCCATCGTCCTGTCGGATGTTGGGTTCTGGCAGACCCTTAAGGTTCGAACTCTGGGGTGCACGTGAAGATCTTCCCCCTACTACTCCACGTCCAATCGCCTCACGAAAATCTAAGCTAAACGATGAACAACACGAGGGACACAAGATTTATACTAGTTCGGGCCACCATTCTGGTGTAATACCCTACTCCAGTGCGTGGTGTGGTGGATTGCCTCAGGGGCTGATGATGAATAGTACAAAGGATGAACCGCCTCGCGAGAGGTGTTCTTGGGCTGGTGCGATGAACTACTTGGATGAGCTCGATCGCCTCTCTATCTGATGAGGACTCGATGATCTCCTCCCAGCTGTGGTGGCTATCCCTATTTATAGAGGCCCTGGCCCTCTTCCCAAATATTGAGCGGGAAGGGCGCCAACAACGGCCATTTCAAAGGGGAACATCTAGTACAAGTTATCCTGACTAAAGTTGGTCTTCGGCTGCCAAAGGCACTAGTGATGATGCCGTCTTGGGATCCACGGTCACCTCCATCCTGCCGATCTGCTGGTCTTGGTACCGTTGCACGGAAATGCCAACCTTTGCCTGACGCCTCGGTACTCCACGCCTGTGCTTGCCCTCCTTGCACCAAAGAGGAAACAAGGACACTACGCAGGCCTGCGCCCGCCTGGTCTCGATCGTCATGGCTTGTGTCACGAGCACCTCGCGAGGTACCCTTCATTGATCTCTCCACCTCCTCGCGAGCCTGCCTGGCGAGGCCGTTCCTGAGGAAGTCTTATGTCATCCGCCCCGCGAGGCTTGGCCCCTCGCGAGGGTCTTGAGCCTTGCGCTAATGAAGATGGGTTGTACTGTGCCACCACTTGAGCCATGCCACAGGCCGCAGGCAGGCAAGTCTGGGGACCCTCGTTCCCAGAACACCGATAGTAGCCCCCGGGCCTAAGGCACGCTCGGACTTGGCTTAGAGGAGAAGCGAAGGGGCAAGTGCAGAGCGCTGCGGGCCCCATCAGCCTGCGGCCTTGGGCGCCGCATGGCAGTTGATTGGATGTGGGCGCCTCCGCTTCCCCACGCCGCCTCGGCAACTGCTTGACTTGACAAGTCCCTGCATGCAGAAACGATTCAAGATTACCTATGATCATGGAGGCCGACGGTTGGCCTCCTCCGGCTATAAAGGCGGGAGAGCGCTAGCCCCCGCTGTACATCTTCCGCCCCGCTTCCTTCTTTCTCCCCATCTCAGCTGCTCGCCGTCTTCTATGGCACCGCCGAAGAGGTTCTCGACCGCGGAGAAGGGAAAGGCTCTTGGGGAAGGGCCTGACTCTCCCCCGCCCAAGCACGGCCGGGGTTATCCCCGCAAGCATCCTGCGTCTCCTGCAGCGGCTCCCCGCGGTCGCCGCTGCGATATCCCGCGCGGTGATGGGCGCCTGGTGGGTGAGGAAAGGCGCGTCATGGCTACGGGCCTCCCAGGCCGCGCTTCCATTCAGCGGAGGTGCTGCCGGAGTTTGTCGTGTGGTCGGTGGACCCGACCAGCGGCTGGCTCCAGCTTCCCCACTTCTTTGCAGGTGAACTCCCGGTCAGCGCTCCTGGTGACCTATGGCTTCAAGCAGACGGTTGCTGCAGCAGAGCCTCCTAGGCCTCGCTGGAGATCTCCGTCGCCGGGAATGTGGCCCTGACCCGCGGCTGGCAACGTTTTCTCGTGCGCGTGGCCTGAGCCGGCGGTGCACCCTGCATTTCAAGTTGGACGGCGACGCCACCCTCCACGTGAGGGTGTTCAGAGAAGATGGCTACCGCGTTGGGTGCTGCCCCAAAGATGAAGACGGCGGCCGGGTGCCCAGCCTCGGCGATGGTCGAGATGAAGACGAAGGTGGGCGTGTAGCTGGCGGCGTTCGCAGTTCGACATGCCTCGGCGGCTCCCCTTCGGACAGCAGCTCCTCTAGTGGTGGCCGTGACCAACCACCACGCCGTCGCGCTCGCCTTGAAGGTGGTAGAGGGTCAGCCCGTCGTCACGCATCGGTGAAGTTTGAGGAGGTGTCTGACTAAGCTCCGGAGGCAGTACGGGCCCTTGCCGTGAGCCGGTGCCGTGCGAGCCGCGCCTGTTTTGTTTTCCTCCCTTTCCTGCACAAAGAGAGAGTAGTGTGGGGCCCCATAGGGGCGTGCTGGACTGTTGTCGTTTAACTATTATGCCACTTACGTTATTCCCATGCTGTGTTTTGGTGCTGCGTGCTCGCGTGTAGGAATTACTAAGCTCGAGGGGGCTTGCCGCAGTCTTCGCTTCTCGAGGCTGAGGCCTCGTTGCGCGCTTCGTCGCCTGCAAGAATTAGTCAGGAGAGGTAACTTCCGGTCTTGGTCGTGAGGGCAACTGACTCAAGTCCTGTGTCGCGATGCCCGTGGGGCACGGACCGGGAGGAGTGCTCCCGCGGTGGACTTGGATAGGAAAGCCTCACAAGTCTGGGTCGGAAAACACTCGCGAGGGCACCCGCGTAGCCCCCTCGCGAGACTTGCGAGAGAGAAAACGAGTCAAGTAGGCGACAAAGTCAAAGAGTCACAGGTCGGGGATGGCAACAACGCTAAAAGCAACTCCAATAAAATTTCAAATAAGGACGAACAAGCCAACTGCAGAAAGATAATGAAAAAGCCGCGTCCGGCACCTAATCTAGTCTTCGACGTCTTCTCACCAGCGCGGAGCTAAGTGCTGCCACTGGCGTGGGCGGGAGCCCCTGAGGCCCGAGGGGGGCTCTCCGGAGACTCTGGGGCATGTACAGCCCCAACTCATTATTACGTGAGAGTGTCACGGGCGGCGAGCTTCACAGGCATTGGCCTTCTTCAAAGGCTCCGAGCCTTTCTCGGGGCGATGAGCTTCACAAGCGTTGGCCTTCTTCACAGGCTTGATGACCCGCAAGTATACGGGATAGTTGTAGCCTCTTTCGATAAGTAAGAGTGTCGAACCCAACGAGGAGCTAAAGGTAGAACAAATACTCTCTCAAGTCCTATCGGCCACTGATACGACTCTACGCACGCTTGACGTTCGCTTTACCTAGAACAAGTATGAAACTAGAAGTACTTTGTAGGTGTGACAGGATAGGTTTGCAAGATAATAAAGAACACGTAAATATAAACTAGGGGCTGTTTAGATAAAGAAGCAATAAAGTAAATATAACGAGTGTGGAAGAGTGGTGGCAGGAGTTATGAAATTGTCCCTAAGCAATTGACTACGTTACTAGACCGATAATCACTATTGCAATTCTATTTGAGGGAGAGGCATAAGCTAACATATCATCCCTTACTTGGAATTCTATGCACTTATGATTGGAACTCTAGCAAGCATCCGCAACTACTAAAGATTCATTAAGGTAAAACCCAACCATAGCATTAAAGCATCAAGTCCCGTTTTATCCCATACGCAAACAACCTACTTACTCGGATTTGTGTTTCGGTCACTCACGCAACCCACCATAAGCAAATCATAAACATATTGCAAACCCTACAGCGGGAATCCCTCACGCTTGTGCGACACGGAGGGCACAACAGGATAACACCAATAATAAAACATGCAACTCAAAACAATCATAGCAATTCATCAATCACCGATAGGACAACGAAAATCTACTCTCACATCATAGGATGGCAACACATCATTGGAAAATAATATGAAGCATAAAGCACCATGTTCAAGTAGAGGGTATAGCGGGTTGCGGGAGAGTGGACCGCTAAATATAGAAGGGGGAAGGTGATGGAGATGTTGGTGAAGATGATGGAGGTGTTGGTGAAGATCGCGGTGATGATGATGGCCCCTGGCGGCGTTCCGGCGCCACCGGAAGCAAGGGGGAGAGAGCCCCCTTCTTCTTCTTCTTCCTTGACCGCCTCCCTAGATGGGAGAAGGGTTTACCCTCTGGTCCGTGGCTCTGGCTTGGGAGGGGCGAGAGCCCCTCCGAGATTGGATCTATCTCTCTGTTTCTGCATTCTCAGATTCTACCCCTTCACCGTTTCCTTTGTATCTAGAGATCCGTAACTCCGATTGGGGTGAATCTTTCGCCCAGATCTTTCTCATAAAATTATCTTTCTTGCACCAAAAGAAGAGCGTCAACTGGCTTATGTGTGGCCCACGAGAGCCCAGGCCGCGCCCGGGGGGGAGGGCGCGCCCCCCTGTCTCGTGGCCACCCCGGACACCATTTCGCGTTGATTTTACTTCCCAAAAATCATAAATATTCCAAAAAAAATCTCCGTCCGTTTTTATCCCGTTTGGAATCCGTTTGATATTGGGTTTCTGCGAACCAAAAAACATGCAACATACAGGAACTGGCACTGGGCACTGGATCAATATGTTAGTCCCAAAAAATAGTATAAAATTTGCCAAAAGTATATAAAAGTTGAATAATATTGGCATGGAACAATAAAAAATTATAGATACGACGGAGGCATATCAGCATCCCCAAGCTTAATTCCTGCTCGTCCTCGAGTAGGTAAATGATAAAAAAGATAATTTTTGGTGTGGAATGCTACCTAGCATAATCTTGATCATATATCTCATCATGGCATGAATATTAAGACACGAGTGATTCAAAGCAATAGTCTATCATTTGTCATAAAAACAATAATACTTCGAGCGTACCAATAAAGCAATCATGTATTTTCAAAACAACAAAGCCAAAGCAAGCTTATCCCTACAAAATCATATAGTTTGGCCATGCTTCATTTCTGTCACACAAAATTCCCCCATCATGCACAACCCCGATGACAAGCTGAGCAATTGGTTCATACTTTTTAACGCGCTTCAGCTTTTTCAACCCTCACGCAATACATGAGCGCAAGCCATGGATATAGCACTATGGTGGAATAGAATATAATGATGGAGGTTATGTGGAGAAGACAAAAAAGGAGAAAGTCTCACATCAACGCGGCTAATCAACGGGCTATGGAGATGCCCATCAATTGATGTCAATGCAAGGAGTAGCGATTGCCATGCAACGGATGCACTAAGAGCTATAAGTGTATGAAAGCTCAACAAAATAAACTAAGTGGGTGTGCATCCAACTTGCTTGCTCATGAAGACCTAGGGCATTTGAGGAAGCCCATCGTTGGAATATACAAGCCAAGTTCTATAATGAAAATTCCCACTAGTATATGAAAGTGACAACATAGGAGACAATCTATATGAAGAACATGGTGCTACTTTGAAGCACAAGATATGAGACTCACTACATGAAGAACATGGTGCTACTTTGAAGCACAAGTGTGGAAAAAGAGATAGTAACATTGCCCCTTTTTATTTATTTCTTTTTCTTTCTTTTTTTCTTTTTTTCTTTTTTTTTCTTTGGCCTTTTTTTTATTTTTGGCCTTTCTTTTTTTTTCTTTTTGGGGACATTGCTCTAATAATGATGATCATCACACTTTTATTTACTTAAACTCGATATTACAACTCGATACTGGAACAAAGATATGACTCTATATGAATGCTTCCGGCGGTGTACCGGGATGTGCAATGATCTAGAATAGCAATGACATCAAAAAATGGACAAGCCATGAAAACATCATGCTAGCTATCTTACGATCATGCAAAGCAATATGACAATGAATGCTCAAGTCATGAATATGATGATGATGGAAGTTGCATGGCAATATATCTCGGAATGGCTATGGAAATGCCATGATAGGTAGGTATGGTGGCTGTTTTGAGGAAGATATAATGAGGCTTATGTGTGATAGAGTGTATCGTACCACGGGTTTTGGATGCACCGGTGAAGTTTGCACCAACTCTCGAGGTGAGAAAGGGCAATGCACGGTACCGAAGAGGCTAGCAATGATGAAAAGGTAAAAGTGCGTATAATCCATGGACTCACATTAGTCATAAAGAACTCATGTACTTATTGCAAAAGTTTATTACCCCTCGAAGCAAAGTACTACTACGCATGCCCCTAGGGGGATAGATTGGTAGGAAAAGACCATCGCTCGTCCCCGATCTCCACTCATAAGGAAGACAATCAAAGAAACACCCCATGCTTCAAATTTGTCACACAACGGTTACCATACGTGCATGCTACGGGACTTGCAGACCTCAACACAAGTGTCTCTACAATCCACAACCACCCACTAGCATGACTCTGATATCACCACATTTATATCGCAAAACTATTGCAAGGAATCAAACATATCATATTCAGCGATCTACAAGTTTATGTAGGATTTTATGACTAACCATGTGAATGACCAATTCCTGTCATCTCTCTAAAAAGATATAAGTGAAGCAAGAGAGTTTAATTCTTTCTACAAAAGATATGACCACGCTCTAACAAATATAAGTGAAGCAAAAGAGCATTCTACAAATGGCGGTTTTCTATGTAAAGAGAAACAGGCAATCCAGACTTCAAATGATATAAGTGAAGCACATGAAGCATTCTATAAAGCCACACTCAAAAGATTTAAGTGAAGTGCAATGAGAATTCTATAAATCGACCAAGGACTATCTCATACCAGCATGGTTCATAAAATAAAAATGAAAACTAAATGTAAAAGACGCTCCAAGACTTGCACATAATACATGAACGCAACGAATTCGAAAACATACCGATACTTGTTGAAGAAAGAGGGGATGAATTCCGGGGCATCTCCAAGCTTAGATGCTTGAGTCTCCTTGAATATTTACTTGGGGTGCCTCGGGCATCCCCAAGCTTGAGCTCTTGCCTCTCTTCCTTTTCCTCATATCGAGACATCCTCGATTAGACACTACATCCACACAAAACTTCAACAGAAAACTCGGTAAGATCCGTTAGTATAGTAAAGCAAATCACCACTCTAAGTACTGTAGCAAACCAATTCATATCTTTTTTTTTGCATTGTGTCTACTTTAACATAACTTTTCCATGGCTTAATCCACTAATATAAATTGATAGATTCATCAAAACAAGCAAACTATGCATCAAAAACAGAATCTGTCAAAAACAGAACAGTCTGTAGAAATCTGAACATCCACCATACTTATGATATCCCAAAACTTCTACCAAAATTAGGAAAAATAAACAAGTTGTATTTCAAGACAGGGCAAAAGGAATCAGAACCAATTGATGTTCCAGCAAAAAATGTAAAATCGCGCACTACAGCCAAAGTTTCTGTCCTGCACCGTACAAACCAACAAGCATTGTAAACATCCTAAAGGCAAACCTTAGCACATTATTTTTATAATACAATGGAATTGTACAAGGGGATAATTATTTTTGATGAAAATTTTCTGTAATCAAGATTCACAAAGTTTCCGTGAGCACGAACAAAGTTCAAGGAGCTCTCCCACTTCAACGATGCTTGTCTTTCTCACTTTCACTTTCCTTTTTTTGAAAAGTTTTAGGTTCCCCTCTTTATTTTTTAGTTTTAAACTATATGAAAGCACTCAACAGAAATAAATGACTCTCTAAAACTTCCGGTTTGTCTCCCTGGCAGCGCTTTCTTTAAAGCCATTAAGCTCGGCATATAGTGCTCAAGTAATTGATCCACCCAGATCCCAAGGTATATCAAAGCCAATTTTAATTAACAATGATTTGTAATTTAGTAGTGAGCACAAAGTAACATATACCATGCAACAACAAACTCTAACTCTCTTCCTATGCATCGGCATGTCATAAAAGAACAATCCATGCACACATAGTAAAGGCCAATGCATAGTATAAGCAGTTTCTTGCAATTCTATCGTGTTGGAAACATAAAGAGGCAGAGATGTAGTTCCTCTCTCATAATAATTGCAAGTCGGAGAAGCAAGCACATGCATATTACATTCATCAAAATCATCATGTGTAATGGTAAAAGGCAACCCATCAATATAATCCTTACTAAGCACAAACTTCTCCGATATAGTGTAGTCGAGAGAATTCAAAAATATAATAGGACTATCATGCGTGGGTGCAATAGCAACAATTTCATGTTTAACATAAGGAACTATAGCAAGTTCATCTCCATAAGCATAATTCATATTGGCATCTTGGCCACAAGCATAGAAAGCATCATCAAGAAGGGATATTTCAAGAGAATCAACGGGATCATAGCAATCATCCTTCGATAAGCACAAAGGAGAATTAAACAATGTATGAGTTGGAGGGTTACTCTCATTGGAAGGTGGGAACGGGTAGCTAATCCGCTCTTCCTCCTTTTGTTCTTCGCTCTCCTCATCATCTTTTTCATCCAATGAGCTCACAGTTTCATCAATTTCTTCTTCCATAGCTTCCTGTAAAATATAAGTCTCTTCTTGGACAGCAGAGAATTTCTCAATATATGGTTTAACATAGGCATTAGAAGCATAATTATCATAACAATATTCAAGTATGGCAAAACATTCAGATTTGTAAAGAGTAGCATCATACTTTTCAATCAAAGAAGCAATTTCAAAAGAACCCTTAAAAGCAACAAATTCTTCAATTTGTTGAACGTCATAGTAATTATAAACACCCTTAGCATACGAAGATACGATTCCATAATCAATAAACTCACATTGGTAGGTAAGGTGTTTCTTAGGGTTTTCAGAACAACAAGTAACATCATAAATTTCACATAAATTCCCAGCATGGCATTGCAAACGTTGAATTTGATCCCATAATAGTTTCCCTTTTTCAGATATATAGTGTCGCACAAAACAAGCATGCTCATCTATAGATTTGCCCTCAACTAAACTAGTGGGGATTTCAGCACGAGCACAAAGGGATCGAAGATGATCCAAGTAAAAAGCTTCAGGAGTGTGATAGATTTTGAGTGGTTCTTCAACCACTGGTTCAGTAGGTACAACTAATTTTTTTGGTATTTTGCGTTTCCTACCCATAACTAAAGATAGAAAACAACTAAGAACAACAAATAAAAATTACTTAGTGATAAAGAAAACAAGCACACACGAGAATATTCACCCCACGCTATGACTCCCCGGCAACGGCGCCAGAAAAAGGTCTTGATGACCCGCAAGTATACGGGATAGTTGTAGCCTCTTTCGATAAGTAAGAGTGTCAAACCCAACGAGGATCTAAAGGTAGAACAAATACTCTCTCAATTCCTATCGGCCACAGATATGACTCTACGCACGCTTAACGTTCACTTTACCTAGAACAAGTACGAAACTAGAAGTACTTTGTAGGTGTGACAGGATAGGTTTGCAAGATAATAAAGAACACGTAAATATAAACTAGAGGCTGTTTAGATAAAGAAGCAATAAAGTAAATATAACGAGTGTGGAAAAGTGGTGGTAGGAGTTGTGAAATTGTCCCTAAGCAATTGACTACGTTACTAGACCGATAATCACTATTGCAATTCTATTTGAGGGAGAGGCATAAGCTAACATATCATCCCTTACTTGGAATTCTATGCACTTATGAATGGAACTCTAGCAAGCATCCGCAACTACTAAAGATTCATTAAGGTAAGACCCAACCATAGCATTAAAGCATCAAGTCCCCTTTTATCCCACACGCAAACAACCTACTTACTCGGGTTTGTGTTTCGGTCACTCACGAAACCCACCATAAGAAAATCATAAACATATTGCAAACCCTACAGCGGGAACCCCTCACGCTTGCGTGACACGGAGGGAACAATAGGACAGCACCAACAATAAAACATGCAACTCAAACCAATCATGGCAATTCATCAATCACCGATAGGACAACGAAAATCTACTCAGACATCATAGGATGGCAACACATCATTGGAAAATAATATGAAGCATAAAGCACCATGTTCAAGTAGAGGGTACAGCAGGTTGCGGGCATGTGGACCGCTGAATATAGAAGGCGGAAGCTGATGGAGATGTTGGTGAAGATGATGGAGGTGTTGGTGAAGATCGCGGTGATGATGATGGCCCCCGACGGTGTTCCGGCGCCATCGGAAGCAAGGGGGAGAGAGCCCCCCTTCTTATTCTTCTTCCTTGACCTCCTCCCTAGATGGGAGAAGGGTTTCCCCTCTGGTCCTTGGCTCCCATGGCTTGGGAGGGGCGAGAGCCCCTCCGAGATTGGATCTATCTCTCTGTTTTTTGCGTTCTCAGATTCTACCCCTTCACCATTTCCTTTATATCTGGAGATTCGTAACTCCGATTGGGGTGAATCTTTCGCCCAGATATTTCTCATAAAATTATCTTTCTTGTGCCAAAAGAAGATTGTCAACCGCCTTACGGGTGTCCCACGAGAGCCCAGGCTGCGCCCAGGTGGAGGGCGCGCCCCCTGTCTCGTGGCCACCCCGGACACCGTTTCGCGTTGATTTTACTTCCCAAAAATCATAAATGTTCCAAAAAAAATCTCCGTCCATTTTTATCCCGTTTGGACTCCGTTTGATATTGGGTTTCTGCGAACCAAAAAACATGCAACAGACAGGAACTGGCACTGGGCACTGGATCAATATGTTAGTTCCAAAAAATAGTATAAAAAGTTGCCAAAAGTATATAAAAGTTGAATAATATTGGCATGGAACAATCAAAAATTATAGATACGACGGAGACGTATCAAGGCTCCGGGCCTTTCTCGGGGCGATTGTGTGGATGGACCACAGCACGGACTGAAGCTCATCGTGCCAGCCCCTGCCATAGGCCTCCAGCTTCTTCTTGAAGGTCCGGGTTTTGAGGCCCCTCAGGACCTCCGTGTTGGCGCGTTCGGCCTGGCTGTTGCTCCGAGGGTGTGCCATCGAAGCGTAGCATATCTGCGTTCCAAGGTTAGCACAATATGTTTTGAAGAGATTGCTGGTGAACTGCGAACCGTTGTCGGTGATGATGCGATTAGGCACCCCAAACCGGCTCACGAGGCCCTTGATGAACTTGACCGCTGAGCCAGCCGGGATGGTGCGGACAGCTTCCACTTTTGCCCACTTTGTGAACTTGGCAATGGCGACGTAGAGGTAGCGGTAGCCCTCTGGCGCCCGGGGAAACGGGCCAAGGATGTCCAGTCCCCAAATAGTGAATGGCCATGAAAGGGGAATGGTCTGAAGGCCCTGAGCCAGCTGATGAATCTGCTTGGCGTGGAATTGACAGGCTTCACAAGCCTTCACCAGCTCGATTGCGTTGTTGAGTGTTGTTGGCCAATAGAACCCTCTACGAAACGCCTTGACGACGAGTGTCCGTGAAGACGAGTGGTGCCCGCAGTCTCCACCGTGAATGTCTGCCAGTAACTCTTTCCCTTGCTCCCTGGAGATGTACCGCAGGGAAACGTCATTCAGCCGCTTTCGGCAGAGCTCCCCATATTGGATGCAGTAGGCCGTGGCCTGCCGTGCCACGCATTCCGCGTCCTCCTCCTTTTCTGGCAGAACCCCTCGCATCAGGTAATCCCTGAACTCCATGGTCCAACATCCCTCCTGAGGCTCCAGCGCTAGGAGCAGGCGCGCTCCCGAGGTCGGGCCGCAGGCCGGGGCTCCCGAGGCAGGCGATTGAGGGAGCTCCTCCCGAGGCTGTGCTGTGCTTGATAGTGATGGTGCCTGTCGGGGGTTGGGTGCGACATATGCAAAAGGATGGCTAATCATGGTGGGAGCAAGTAGAACGTCCCCGGTGCCCGGAAGCAGGATGAGGCGTAGACACGAACACCGGCGTACTTTACCCAGGTTCGGGGCTCTCGTAGGAGATAACACCCCTAGTCCTGCTCTACGGGGTCTCCGCATGATCACTAAAGGCACAAGTGATACAAAGTTGCTCCTGGAGCTGTATGCTAGAAGAAGGAGAAGGCAAGGCTAGCTCTCTCCTGCTCTAGGGATGTGGCTAAGTCTAAGGGGGTGGGAACCCTTTGCATGGGTGCCCTGGGGGGGGTTTATATAGGCCTACCCCCCAGGGGTACAATGGTAATCTGGCCGGCTACTGGGCCCGGCTGTCAGCGTCTCCGGCCTCTGGCTTCTCTGCCGACCACTGGGACCTGCCGCCTGGTGGGCCCCGCCGACTGGTCTGGTACGGAGCCGACAGGCCGCCCCCGCCACTGGCGGGTCTGGTTGGCGGCTACTCACTGTAGCTGTGCTGCTAATGACGCTGGCTTGGTAAGCTCAGTGTGGCTACAGTCCCGCCGCCTGGTGGGAGATCACTGAAGCCAGACCTGGTCTCATCAGGTTAATGTTGCACGGGCTTCGAGGGAGGGGACGGCCACCTGCTGGAGGCCGGCCCTCCCCTGGTCCGATTGGTTCGGCGTGCGCCATCTTCTGGGATGTCACTGCCCGATAGGGCCCGCAGCCTGCGGGCCGTACCGACAGGCCGTCATGGGGAACAGGGCTCCGCCTGCGCAGAGTGACGTCAAGGGAGGGTAGCAACAGTGCCACGCTGTGCGGAGATCTCCGCCTGTACGGGACACTGTGGCCACGCCAAACGCAAGATTCGGGGGGTGAGGGATTCACTGTAGCCACGCCCCATCTCGTCCTCTTGATGGGGGCACAAACTCTGAGGGTGCGAGGTGGCCGCCTGCTCGATGCCGTCCTCCCTAGAGGCCGGCTGGCTGGAGCCGGCCGCTCGCGGTGCCGTCTGCTGGTGGTTGGCCGCCCTCTGGTGGCCGACCGTTGAGCTAGCCGTCCCCCAGACGGCGAAGCTTCAATTTGGGGCGCAGCAAGGCGAAGCTGGCCCAAAGTCTTGATAAATCCAGGGACTCGGGTGAGGCTACCCGTGGCCCATTACTCCGACAGTAGTCCCCGAAGCCGGTGAGGTTTTGTGGTCGAGGGGCCGCGAAGTCTCATCGGCTTCCCCCCTCACCGAGCTCCGGAAAAATGTTCGATCCGCCTTGCGGTTGGCCGACTGCAGAAGCCGGCTTCGTCTAGGCGGCGCCATTGGTCGATCTTGAACTTCAAGGCGGTAAAATAGGTGGCGTGCCTGCTAAGCTTCCCGGGCCGCCGCCCACCACAGACATGCCACGCGGCGCACGCCAGCCTGCCATCCCATGCTACTTATGGGACGTGACAGTGGGCTAGGCCCGCCACTACCGCGCCTCGGCACCCGGGAGGATCTGTTGTGCCAAGGGGGGCGGTTGCGATTCCCACGACCGCTCGAGGCGTGGTGAATGCGTGCGGTAAATGGGGGGTCGTGGGGTCGTGGGCGCAGTTAATCCCACGACCACGCCCCGCCCCCTCGGCTTTGTAGCCTGAGGGCTATAAGTAGGGGGAGGGAGGGGTGCGGCAAAGCTTGCACGCCCCCTCCCACTCTCTCTTCTTCCTCTGCTTTCTCCTCCATAGCTGCCACTGCTGCTCTGTTTGTCACCGACGCACCCCTCCTCCTCACGCGGACCGCCCTAAACCATGGCGCGTGAGAAGGGCGGCGATTGGGACGGTCGACAGTGATCGAGGATCACATCTCCTTCCTCCGCGACACGCGCCAGATGCCAAACACGGCATTCATCAAGGTGCGGGTGCCGCCGGAGGAGGAGATCTCGCCGGTGCCGAGGGGGAAAGAGCGGGTCGTCTTCCGCTCGCACTTCCTCCGGGGATTCAGCCTTCCAGTCAGCGGCTTCCTCCGTTCCTTTCTTGACTTCAACCACCTCCAACCTCATCACCTTACTCCCAACACCGTGACCTTGCTCTCTGCCTTCGTCACGGCATGCGAGGGCTACATTGGCATCCTCCCCACACTCGAGCTATGGGGAGCGTTCTTCTACGGGAAGCTCGGCACTTCCGCCAAGGAGACGGCGGCCGAGAGTGGTGGGTTCGTTGCCGAGCGCCGGCCGGCGAAATCGAATGCCTTCCCCATCATCAAGCTGGCATAGTCTGTAAAGATGTGGCAGCAATCCTACTTCTACATCGAGAACGTCGATCCAGCTGTCGACTTCATCAACCTGCCGGCCTACGAGGCCGGCCCTCCCACCGGGCTTCGGCTCAACTGGGGCTACAAGCCGAAACCGGTGTCGCCGGATGCGGCAGCCGCCATCGGCCGACTCCGGGTGCTCTAGGAGTCAGAGGGCCTCGTGGCCTCCGACCTCCTCATCGCCTTCGTCGAGCGCCGGGTCCTCCCGCTCCAGGGCCGCCCTTATCCAATCTTCCGGATGAGTGGCCACCGTGACCCCTGTCGGCTGTGCACGAAGGAGATGCCGACTGCCGAGGTCGCGCGGATGGTGAACGAGATCTTCGACCTCAAGGTGTCATAGGCAGAGTGGCGGTACGGGAAGCGGCCGTACTCTCGCAACGACCCGCTTCCTGCCATAAGTTCCTTCATCTCTTCCTTCCGCTTTGTTTTTCAGTCTTGTTCTTGTCGTGATGCTACTCCCTTCTGGAGTCCAGATTTATATGTCCGAGACGACGGCCGCCAACGTGGGGCCGGGTGGTGACTACCTGCCGGACAGGGCGGTGAGCGACTTGGACGACCCCGACATGGGGGCGGCCGCCCTGGCGGACGATGCAACAGGCGGCGGCGGCGGAGCAGGCGGCTCCAAGGAGGGCGGTGGCGTGGAGACATGGCCCGATGACGACGACGATGAAGATGAGCCGCGCCCCGCCCGGAGCACTGCCAACACCGGCGCAGGCCCCTCTACTGGGCAGCCCACCCGTGGTGGCAAACGCAAGCGGAGGCAAGGCGCTGCCCTGTTCGGCAGCGCCCCGAAGAAGCCCAAGAACCCGGCCGCGGTGACCAGGCGGAAAGAAGTCGCAGCCAAGGTGGCCAAGTATCAAAGGCAGCTGAAGGTGCCAGTCATGGTGTCGGCGTAAGTATTATTTTCATGTTTTCCGTCTTTTCGCCAATCTGGCCTAAAAGAACTTTTATGACTTGTCTTCTCATCTCAGGGCCCCGCTGACCCTCAAGAAGTCGGGCGCCGCCTCGGTCATCAGGTCAGCGGCGACCTCCTCCACCAGCCGGTGAATCGACCCGGCCGCCGACCTCCGAGAGGCGACGGAGCGGAACACGCGGGAGGCGCGTGTGGAAGAAGCCGATCGCCTGGCAAAGGCGGAGGCGGACAAAGCCGCAGCATCCGCGGCGAGGAAGTTGGCGCAGGCGGAGGCCGAAGCTGCAGAGAGGGAGCGGCTTGCGGAGGGAGCATGCTGCCAGGAGCCACTGCTCGTGACGCCTTTGAACACCGCGCCGCCTCCGCCGGAGTTTGAGCCGATGATCGGGGGAGCTGGCGATGAGCAGCCGATCCGGGAGCGGGAGGGCGGCGACGTGGCCATGCCGGACGTCCTCGTGCCGCCGCCGCCGCCACCGACTACCGGGACGCAGGACGAGCAGCCGGCCGCGCTGCCGGTGCCACCAGTCGGGGACGCGGTGGTCACGGACCTGATTCCTGAGGTCTGCAGACCCGTGCGCCGTCGTTTTGCAAAGGCGGCCTCGGCACCACGGCCGCTAGAAGCCGGTGCCACGAGCTCTTCGATCCCTGACACCGAAGCGACTAGCACCGCGCCGGCCGGCTGGGTACCCGGGGGAGGGACGGGCGCCCAGGCCCAGGCGTCCCTTGACGTCCAGGCCAAGCTCCGGGCTAAAGCAGAAGCCCTCAAGCGCTGAAACGAAGCCTTCCTGGAGTCGCGGGCAACCATCCACGTAAGTTTCCTTCGCTTTTCTTTTTTCCTTGATCTTCTTACTTTCTTCGTGGGGGCGCGCTAGCGCACCCACTGGGTGTAGTCCCCAAGTTTCGGGCCGGCTGCTGAGCAGGCGGTCCGGAACTTTAACCTGTATGCATCAAATGTTGACTTTATCTGATATCCCTTCTGCAGGACTACCACAATCTTCACGTTGTCACCTTCAACTCCAGGGTCCGGGAGCTGGAGACGCAGACCGCCCATCTGTACGAGAGCCGAAGTAAGCTCCGACTTCCTTTCTTTGTGGGGGCGCGCTGGTGCACTCGCGGGTTGTAGTCCCCAAGGTTCGGGCCAACTGTTGAGCAGTCGGGCCGAATATCCTCAGTGGTTCTACCTTTGTTAATTACTTCTTCTCTGCGGGGGCGCGATGGCGCACCCGCGGGCTGCAGTCCCCGAGATTCGGGCCGACTGCTGAGCAGTCGGGCTGGATCTCCCCGGCCACTACGTCCCTCTTTGTCTTTTTTGTCTGATGCTCTTTCTTCTTTTCCCTTTTTTCAGAGGCCAACGCCGCCTTGCAGCAGCAGCTGGGCAAAGCCAACACCGCTCTACGCGGCAAGGAGGCGGAGTGCAGCAAGCTGACCAAGGAGCGAGACCGGCTGGGCGCCAAGCTCGCCGAGCAGACGGGGGCCCTCAAGACGGCCCAGCGGGAGGCATAGGCGAAGGAGACCGATCTCCTCGCCGAGTTTGAAACCGAGCGCGCCGCCTGGACCGACAAGGATGCGCAGACGATGGCCTGCTTCAGTAGCATCGAGGATTTGGTCGATGGTGAGCTTTATTCTTCTTGTTCATTGTCTTGAGTTACCGGCCTTTGTCTAAGCCGACTGCTTGTTTCTGACTTTGTTTTTTCTTGCCTTCTGCCCAAACAGATTTCTTCCCGGGTCACTCCGTCGCTGCGAGCCAAGTCATCGAGGCCCAGCGCAAGGAGCGAAGGGCGAAAGGCGCGCAGATTGCTGCTGACGCTCCCCGGACCCTCAATGAGAAGATCCTCGGCATTTAGGCCCGTCTTCGGACCGCCATCAAGTGCTGCGCCGTCTTCAGCGCGTCGGGGCCAAGGCAATTTCTGCCCTCTAGCCTGGCTTGCCGGCTCCGTGCACTCCAAGTCAGACCGCAGACTGGCTGGAGGTGGCGGGTGGCCGCATGGAGGCCTGGAAGGGCTCTGCAACCCGGGCAGGAGCACGCCGGGCCCTTGAGTTCGTCAAGGCGTGGTATCCTGGGCTAGATCTAGCCCAGTTGGCCATGTTCCGGCTGGAGGCGCAGGAGGAGCTGGTGGTGGTGGAAGCCGAGCTTATCAACAGGGCGGCAGCGATCGCCGACTTTACCGACACCAGCATCTTCGTTCCTGAGGTGGTCAAAGAAGGCGCCGAAGTGCCGCAAGAGTGGCTCGTGCTGAACCCGGAGGACAGCGAGGACTCGGCCGAAGTCATCGACTCCAGTGATGAAGGGGAGGAGGGGGAGGAGGATGAGGATGAGGAGGAGAAGGAGGAGGATAGCAACGTCGACATGCCGGAGGCTGGGGCGGATGGTCAGCCCCACCCTGATCGGGCCTCAAGCAATGACCCGTGCTCCAAAGCTCCGACTGCTACTGGAGGCGGCCAGGCAGTGACCGACCAGCCGCCCGTTCCTCCGACAGACGCCACCGACTCTGTCATCCAGCCCTCCGCCGTCCCGACTGGTGTCGCCGACTCCAGTGCCCAGCCGGAGCCACCTGCCGCGCCAACGGACGCAGCTGACTCCGTCATCCAACCGGAGCTGCCTGCCGCACCAACTGGCACCGTCGACCCCAGCATCCAGCTGGAGCCGTCTGTCGCAACAACCGGCACCATCGACCCCAGCGTTCAGCCGGAGCCGTCTGCCAAGCCAACCGGCACCGCCGATACCAGCGCCCAGCCGGAGTCTTCCGCTGCTCCCTAGAGTGTTTATCTTTTTCTTCTCCTGCTTTCTTGGTCTGGACATCTTTATTAAATTCGCACAATTCCACCTGTGGGGTGTATATCAAACTTTGCTGAATGACGGCCGATGGGCCTTTATCTATGTAAATATTCTGTCGCAACTTTATGCTTTGTTTTGTCGGTTTCTAACTTTTCTTGCCTATACTCCTTGCGTTTTTCCTTTGCCGCGCTCCCTTAGCTATCCTCTTGCTAGCCAAGCATCCCCTCTGCGGACTGCGGCTGGTTTGAGTCCTTAGCTTTTTGTGGGAGGACAAGTACTTAGCCGTTTGGAGGTTTTGGCAAGGGAAGTAGAAGCCGGCCGGCCGGCTGCTCGGCAGCCGGCCGAACAAGCGCCGCGCTGGCCTCAACTGTATGCGTTTTCCTTAGCCATTTTTCATGTGGACACTGTCTTGCGACCCCTGCCCGCCATTCAGTCGCTCTGCGAGCTGCGACTTCTGACAGAGGAAGTTTTAGGTTCCAACACATTACTTGTCCGGCTGCAGGAGACGGCATATAGTAGAAGGCGGCAAACCTCCGGGCCGACTGGTCGACCCGGTGCCAGGTGTACATAATAAAACAGAAGCACACTTATGGGCATAACACATATCATATAGATAAAAGGAGGGCAGTCCCCGAGTTCGTATCGGGGGACCCAGAGTCTTCGTACATAATACAAAAGGTAGCGTGATACATACTGCTTTCAACTGTAAAATCTTTGGAGGAGGTTTGCATTCCACGGCCTCTCCGTCTCCTTGCCTGAATCATCTCTTTTGCGTGCTCTGGGCTTCTGAGCGTCGATCGGATAGTAGGAGTCATTGCCCAGCACCTTACTGATGATGAAGGGGCCTTACCAAGGCGTCAAGAGCTTGTGCTGGCCGGCTGTTCGCTGGATCAGCCGGAGCACAACGTCTCCCTCTTGGAAGGATCTTGGCTTCACCTTGAGGTCATAGTATCGGCGCAGACTCTGCTGGTAGATGGCGGACCGGCTAAGTGCCAACAGCCGGCCCTCTTCTAGTAGGCCGACGTCGTCTTCTCGCGCCTCCTTGGCGTCCGCCTCGGTGTACATGGTGACTCGCAGGGAGTCGAACTCTATGTCCGCCGGGATGACGGCTTCAGCACCATAGACGAGGAAGAAGGGCATGAATTCGGTCGACTTGTTTGGAGTTGTGCGCAGGCTCCAGAGGACGGTCGGCAGCTCATCGAGTCAGCAGCCGGCCGAAAGCTCTAGAGGTTTGACAGTCGGGGCTTGATGGTGGACAAGATGAGGCCGTTTGCTCGCTCAACCTGGCCGTTTGACTGCGGGTGGGCAATGGACGCTAAGTCCAGTCGGATGCCCTGCGTCGCGCAGAAACGAGCCAAGGCTCCTTTGGCAAAGTTTGTGCCATTGTCGGTGATGATGCTATGCGGTATGCTGTACCGAGTGGTGATGTCGGTGATGAAAGTCACGGCAGTCAGCCCATTCAGTTTCTTGATTGGCTTGGCCTCTATCCACTTGGTGAACTTGTCCACAGCGGCAAGCAGATGAGTCATGCCGCCACAGGCTGTCTTGAATGGCCCCACCATATCTAAACCCCAAACAACAAAGGGCCAAACAATGGGAATAGTCTTGAGTGTAGAAGCTGGCAAATGAGGCTTGGAGTGGAATCTCTGGCACCCTTGGCACTTCTGGACTTACTCTTTGGCCTCTTCAAGAGCAGTCAGCCAGAAGAAACCATGGCGAAAAGCTTTGGCCACGAGTGCTCTTGAGGCCGCGTGGTGACCGCATTCACCCTGGTGAATATCTCTGAGGATTGCTTGGCCCTGGTTTGGCTCCACACAGCGCTGGTACACACAGTGACACTACGCCGAACTAGCTCTTTGTTGACTATGGTGTATGCTGCCGCCCGCCACTGCACTTGTCGGGCCAGGATCTCGTCGGCTGGCAGCTCTTTGTTTACCAGGAATTTGAGAATGGGTTGAGCCCATGATGGTGCTGCTATCTCTCCGACTGCTACGACAGCAACTTGTACGAGGGCAGTTGGGCTGGGAGGCGGCGGGTTGGAGTCAGCTACCGCCTGCTATCTTGAAGAAGTCCCCGGGCCGACTGCTGCAGTCCCCGGTCCGGGCTCTGGAATTCCCGGGCAGGGTGCGACGGCTGCAGTCCCCGGGCCGCCTGCCGAAATACCTGCGCCGGCTTCTGGTATCCTAAAGTCGGATTCGACTACTTCAGGAGGGGCCGGCACGAAGATGGAGTCGGACTCTGGAGATGGCTTGACAGACGGCTTGAGGAGGCGCTGCAAGGCGACGCCGGCTGGTATCGCCTGTCGGGTGGAGCCGATCCGTGCCAAGGCATCTGCTTGCTCATTATCATTTATTGGCACGTGGAGGAACTCGCACCCGTCAAAGTATCCACTAAGTTGCTGCACGAGGAAGTGGTAGCTTGCCATATTCGCGTCCTTGGCGTCCCAGTCGCCTGACGAATGTTGGACCACCAAGTCGGAGTCTCCATAGCACAAGATCCGGCGGATGCCCAGTTCCTTGGCAACCCGGAGTCCGTGTATGAGTGCCTCATATTCTACTACGTTGTTGGAGGCGGCAAAATGGACTTGCAGCACATATTTGAGCTTGTTGCCTTTGGGAGAGGTGAGGACGATGTCGGCTCCAAGACCGGTGCGCATTTTGGAACCATCAAAATACATCCACCAACGGGTGGAGTCTGGTGCTGGCGTTAGGTACTGGGTCTCGGCCCAGTCGACGAGGAAGTCGGCCAACACTTGTGACTTGATGGCAGTGTGAGGCTGGTAGTAGATGGTGTAAGGGGCCAGATCAATAGCCCACTTGGACACTCGGCTAGAAGCATCCCGGCTTCCATTGATCTCAGCAAGCGGAGCCGTATAGACGACGGTTATTGGGTGCTCTTGAAAGTAAGGCTTCAGCTTTTTCGCGGCAAAGTGCACACCATAGAACATCTTCTGATAATGTGGGTAGTTTTGCTTGGAGGCGGACAGCACTTCACTCAAGTAATATACCGGTCTCTGGACCGGCAATGCTCTGCCCTCCTCCTTGCGCTCTACCACAATAACTGTACTGACAACCCGACCGGTGGCAGCGATGTAGAGGATCATGGGCTCCTTCTCAGTCGAAGCTGCCAGGATAGGCGGAGTTGCCAACATCTTCTTGAGCTGGGAAAAGGCTTCGTCCGCCTTGTCGTTCCGCTTGAGGAGACACTTCTGCATGCAACGCTGAAACGTGCCTCCGGCGTTTCTCAAGCCGAACGTCATGGTCAGGTACCAGAAGGCTCAAAATGGCATGATGAAGGCGGTCTTCAGCCTGTCGACCGGGTTCAACTTTATCTTATGGTACCCTGAGTATGCATCCAAGAAACTCAACAGCTCGCATCCGGCTGTGGAGTCTGTCACTTGGTCAATTCTTGGTAGAGCAAAGGGATCTTTGGGGCAAGCTTTGTTGAGGCTGGTATAGTCAATACACATGCGCCACTGCTTGTTCTTCTTCAATACTAGGACTGGGTTGGCCAGTCACTCTCGAAAGAACACTTCCGCGATGAATCCAGATGCTAGAAGCCGGGCTATCTCTTCTCCGACAACTCTTCTCTTCTCTTCAGACAGGCAGCGCAAGGGCTACCTGACCGGCTTGGCGTCAGGTCGGACATGTAACTTGTGCTCAGCAAAATCCGTCGGAACACCCGGCATGTCTTTGGGAGACCATGCGAAGATGTCCTGATTCTCATGGAGGAAATCGACGAGCTCGCTTTCCTATTTGCTGTCAAGGTTTGCACCTATGATAGCGTGCCTCTCCGGGTGCTCCGGGTCCAAGGGTATCTTCTTTGTTTCCTTGGCCGGCTTGAACGAGCCCTCAACCTCCGACTCCTTGGGTATGGGTGACATTTCTGGCTTCTTGCCTACCAATGCCACCACCCGGTCAAGGAGTCGCTTCTTGGCTGCAATCACGAGGGACTCGGCCAGCCGGCTACTATCTGCGGTGCAAGCGACTGACTTCTTGTAGTCTTCGACTATGGTCAGGATCCCTTGGTACTTGGCATCTTCATCTTGAGGTAAGCATAGTGGGGGACTGCCATGAACTTGGCCAGAGCAGGTCGGACAAGCAGTGCATGGTAGGGGCTTTCAAGGTCCACCACTTCAAACCAAACTGGCTCGCGGCGGAAATGATTCTTGTCTCTGAAGAGAACATCAGTTTGGGTCTTGCCGATTGGTGAGCAGGAAAGGCCAAGGACTATGCCATGGAATACAGTCCGACTGGGGATGAGCTGCTTCTGCTTGATTCCCAACTTCTCCATTGTGTCACGGTACAGGATATTGATGCTACTGCCACCATCTATCAAGACTTTGGAGAAATGTGTTGCCCGCCTCTCTGTTGCAAAGGTAGCATCTAGGACCAGGGCGTATGAACCTGGGGAAGGCATCACTTCCGAGTGGTCAGCCCGGCTCCAACTGATAGGCCTCTCAGACCAATGCATGAATACCGGAGTACTGGAGGCCACTGCTTGCACTTCTTGTTGTTGCTGCCGTCTACTGGGTCTGTCATCGGCCATGCTGGTGAACACAACATAAGCTCCGTGTTCCTCTGGATACTCGTCTTGTATGGCGCCGACTAGCCGGGCCGCCTTCTGCTGGGGCTGAGGAGGTGGCGGTCCAGCAGGCGGAGGAGGCAGGAGTCCATCTCCCTTGGCGATTTTGGCAAGCCAGTGACACTTCCGAGTGGTGTGGTTGGACGGCTTTGCGCCGCTATGGAACTTGCAAGGTGCATCTAAGGTCTGCTCATAAGAGAAGGCGGGCAACCAATTGGACTTGCCGCCCTTCTAACGCTTGGGCGCCGGCTGCCCTTCCGGTTGCCGATCCTCGATTGTCGCCACTTGTCGGCTGGGGAAGCCAGCTGAGTGGCTTTCCGCTTGTTGTCACTTGGTTGCTATCGTCGACTGGTCTCACCAGCCGAAGTCCGAGGGGCCCGAGGTGCCACCTTGCCGGATGCATCCACTAGGATTTCCGCCTTCATGGAGGATTCGGCCGTGGCGTGCTTGTCGGCGATGATCAGTAGCTTGTCGAGCGTCGCATGCTCGTCGCAGAGGAGTCGATGCTTGAGGAGCGTGCCTTCTCGGCACCCGGCGGTGAAGTACTCAATTGCTTGCACCTCGTGCACGCCTTCCCAGGAGTTCCAGAGCTCGGTCCAGCGCGTGAGATAGTCGCGAGTCGATTCGCTGGGCCCTTGGATGCACAAGGAGAGCTGGCGGGGCTTGGGAGGCCGCTTGTAGGTGCTGGTGAAGTTGCAGATGAAGGCCTTGGTGAAATCAACCGAGCTGTTGATGCTGTGGAGCTTTAGGCTTTTGAGCCATGTTCGGGCTGTGCCCTGAAGCATGAGTGGGACATACTTCACGGCAATGCGCTTGTTGCCGTTCGCTATGCTGACGGATGTCGAGTAGTCGAACAGCCAATCCTCCGGCTTCACGGAGCCGGTGTACTTCGGCGTATCTCGCGGGAGGGTGAACCCTTTGGGAAAGGGTTCATCTCGGATTCGTGGGCCAAAACAGGGCGGGCCCAGCGCGTCTTCTTCTTCTAGCGCCAGGAATCGGTTGAGGTGGTTGATCCGATGGCGGGCGTTGTTCTCTCTGACTCCCTCTCGGTGGCCAAGGCGGTCATCGAGTGTCGGGTGCGTGACAGGTGGCGGAGTGGGATGTCTTGCTCCGCGAGGCGAAGGAGGCGGAGGATCACCTCGGCGCTCCACCGCTCGGGGGTGGCCGTCTTCGTCACGCTCGATGGAAAGGCGAGTCTGGCTTCGGCTAGCTGCCACCTCATTGCCTCATCTTCCGCGGGCGCCGCCAGTCGGCGTCCGGGATGTCGCGTCGTGATCTTGGTGAAGGGGAAGCTCTTCATTCCGCGGGGCGGTCTCTTCAGCGCGGCAGCCGGCTTCATGCAACGCCGCAGCTGCGTCTAGGAGCTGCTGGACTTGCCCCGTCATGTGGCGACGCTCGTCGCCCTCATACTTGTCCAGTTCGTCCGTCACCGCCTGGGCGGCCCGGATGTTCTCTGCAGGCGTAGCGTAGACAGGGCGTTCTTCCCCAAACATGCTGGCGATGGTCGCGCCACGCTCCCGGATAGGGCTAATGCGGCTAGGCCCCCCAGGAGCTGGCGTGTCGCTGACTGCTCTATCCATCTCGCGTCGATAGGCATCCGAGAGGTGTTGCATGCTAGAAAGTCGGCCAGCACTCTCGAGGAGCTGGACGCGGCGTGCCTCTAGCGTCTCAGCGTCCGCGTCTTCTGGGATGGGCGTCGTCAGGTCTCACAGCGCCGCATCGAGTGGGTCTCGAGCATCTCTGGCCGAGCGCTCGCCACTGTTGATGACAAGCACCTCCGTGATGGTGATCCCGCCGCTGTGCTCGCAAGGAGGCGGCTCGTCGTAGACCACCACGTTGGTGGGGAATGCGTCAAGCGACGCCGTGTCGGAGTCGACGATCATCGGGTCAGTGGAGCCAACAGACTCCAGGTCCACAACAGGCTCGCTGGTGACGTGAAGCTGGTCGAGGAGGCTGACGAGGCGGCTCTCGGGGAAGTCGGTGCCTGCGTCGGAGGCCAGCTCGTCGGAGAGGTGAACCTCACCAACGAGGTCGGCGAGGCAGCTCACCGCGCAGGCGATCTCTGCGCCGTGCAGGGCGTCGAGGCTGACGCCGTCGGGCGTGCTGGGCTGGCTTCGCTTGCCAGGAAGGAACAAGGTTCCCCTCCAGAGCAGATCTCCGGGAGACGGTGCACCTTGCCCCACGGTGGGCGCCAAATGTCAGGGGTTGGGTGCGACATATGCGAAAAGATGGCTAATCATGGTGGGAGCGAGTAGAACGTCCCTAGTGCCCGGAAGCGGGATGAGACGTAGACACGAACGACGGCGTACTTTACCCAGGTTCGGGGCTCTCCTAGGAAATAACACCCTAGTCCTGCTCTACGGGGTCTCCGCATGATCACTAAACGCACAAGTGATACAAAGTTGCTCCTGGAGCTGTATGCTAGAAGAAGGAGAAGGCAAGGCTAGCTCTCTCCTGCTCTAGGGATGTGGCTAAGCCTAAGGGGGTGGGATCCCTTTGCATGGGTGCCCTGGGGGTTTATATAGGACTACCCCCAGGGGTACAATGGTAATCTGGCCGGCTGCTGGGCCCGGCTGTCAGCGTCTCCAGCCTCCGGCTTCTCCGCCGACCACTGGGGTCCGCCGCCTGGTGGGCCCCGCTGACTGGTCCGGTACGGAGCCGACAGACCGCCCCCGCAGCTGGCCGATCTGGTTGACGGCTACTCACTGTAGTCGTGCTGCTAATGACGCTGGCTTGGTTAGCTCAGTGTGGCTATAGTCCCGCCGCCTGGTGGGAGATCACTGTAGCCAGACCTGGTCTCATCAGATTAATGGTGCACAGGCTTCGAGGGAGGGGACGGCCGCCTGCTGGAGGCCGGCCCTCCCCTGGTTCGATTGGTTCGGCGTGTGCCGTCTTCTGGGATGTCACTGCCATAGAGGGCTCGCAGCCTGCGGGCCGTACCGACAGGCCATGGTGGGGAACAGGGCTCCGCCTGCCCAGAGTGACGTCAAGGGAGGGTGGCAACAGTGCCACGCTGTGCAGAGATCTCTGCCTGTACGAGACACTGTGGCCACACCAAACCCAAGATTCGGGGGTGAGGGCTTCACTGTAGCCACGCCCCATCTCGTCCTCTTGATGGGGGCACAAACTCTGAGGGCACGAGGTGCCCGCCTGCTCGATGCCGTCCTCCCTAGAGGCCGGCTGGCTGGAGCCGGCCGCTCGCGGTGCCGTCTGCTGGTGGTTGGCCACCCTCTGCTGGCCGGCCTTTGAGCTAGCCGGCCCCCAGAGGGCGGAGCTTCAGTTTGGGGCGCAGCAAGGTGAAGCTGGGCTTAGTCTTGATAAATCCAGGGACTCAGGTGAGGCTACCCGTGGCCCATTACTCCGACAGGGCCGCTGAAGGTTTGAAGAGTCGTTCCTCGAAGACGCCGGGCTCCTGAAGCAGCCGCCTGGACGCCCTCCTGGCAATGTCATTAGCCTCTTGATTGGTGCCGCGAAGCACATGCTGCAACTCCAACCCGCAAAACTGTTTCTCCATCCCATGGACCTCCGCAAGGTATGATTCCATGTGCTCGTCCTTCGGCTCGTACACCTTGTTGGAGAAGTTGACGAGGAGTTGTGAATTGCCCTTGATGATGAGGCGGTTTACCCCCAAGGCGGCTGCAGCTTTCAAGCCTGCTATTAGGCCCTCGTATTCTGCTATGTTATTGCAGACCTTCTCTCCATGCTGGAAGCAGAGCTGCATGGCATAATAGAGCTTGTCCTGTGTGGGGGATATGAGCACTGCGCCAGCCCCCGCGCCATGTCACGAGAACGCTCCATCGAAGTACATGACCCAGCCGTCCGGTGCTTCACTTCCTAGGGAAAGCGACCGATCTTCGCCCGCTTGGAGCCCCGGTGCCTCCGTCCATAACGCCACGAAATTTGCAAGCGCGCCCCCCATGATGACCCTGGTCTTGCTGAATTCCAGTTGAAATGCTTGCAACTCGATGTTCCATTCAGCAACTCTTCCAGCTGAGTTGGGGCTCCTCAGTACCCTTTCCAAAGGATATGCTGAGACGACCTTGATGGGGTGACCTTGCAAGTAGTGTCGCAGTTTGCGCGAGGCCACCAGCAACGCGAGGAGGAGTTTCTGAGGCATGGGGTATCTCTCCCTCGTGTCCCGCAGCACCGTTCTAACGAAGTACACAAGATGCTCGACGAGGTTGATAGTGCTGGTGTGGCCTGCGTCTTCCTAAGGTCGAGGCGCCTCTCGAGACGACGGAGCCCCCAATGCTTGGTCGTCTGGCGGGGCCTCCTCCGCCCTGGGTGCATCCCCCTGCTGAGGCAGATCCCCATCTGCTGCGGTCGTGGTCTTTGCAAGGCTTTCCTGGCCTTGTTCTGCGTCGGCCGAGGCTGCGACTGACGCGGTCTTGGCCCGACGCTCCTCCCGTACCGCCACCAGGGATGCGCTGGTGGAGTAGGGTGTGGCCACAAGGTAGAGCACCAAGGGCTCCTGAGGGCGTGGAGCTACCATCACCGGAGGGCTGGTAAGGTACTTCTTGAGATCCTGGAATGCTTTGTCAGCCTCTTCAGTCCATTCGAATGGGCCCTTCTTCTTCATCAGTTTGAAGAAGGGCAGGGCTCGCTCCCCCAGCTTGAAGATGAAGCGTCCCAACGCGGTCACTCGCCCGGTGAGTTTTTGCTTTTCTTTGAGGGTCTTCGGCGGACTCATGTCTTCGACTGCCTTGACCTTCTCTGGGTTAGCCTCGATACCTCTGTGGGACACGAGGAAGCCCAAGAGCTTGCCCGAGGGGACTCTGAATACACACTTCTCCAGGTTGAGCGACAGATCCACTTCACAGAGGCTCGCGAAGGTTTCTTCCAGGTCCTGTATTAGGGTTTTCGCCTCCCGAGACTTCACCACGATGTCATCAACGTAGGCCTCGGCGTTTCTCCCGAGCTGCCGGCCCAACGCGATGTGCATCAGTCGCTGAAAGGTCACGCCCGCGTTACGCAACCCGAACGGCATGCAGGTGTAGCAGTATACTCCACACGGGGTCAGGAAAGCCGTTTTCTCCATGTCTTCTACAGCCATCTTGATATGGTGATAGCCCGAGAAGGCATCCAGGAAACACAACAGGTCACACTCGGCGGTAGAATCGACGATCTGGTCGATGCGAGGGAGCGGGAATGGATCTTGAGGGCAGGCCTTGTTGAGGTTGGTGAAGTCCACACACATGTGTTCCTTTCCTCCCTTTTTTGGCACAACAACAGGGTTGGCCAGCCATTCAGGATTTCGAACTTCGCGAATGACGCCCGCTGCCTCTAACTTGCGGGTTTCTTGGATGATGAAGGTCTACTTCTCGGTGGACTGTCACCTTGCCTTCTGCTTCACGGGGCGCATGTTGGGGCATACATTGAGATGGTGTTCAATCACATCCCTTGGGACCCCTACTAGTTGATCAGGTTCCCATGCAAACACCTCGTTGTTTGCGCGCAGGAATTTCACTAGGGCCTCCTCGTGCTCAGGGTTGAGATTGGTGCCTATGGTGAAGGTGGCGCCAGAGGATCCATCCTCGTTGACTAGTACTTGCTGGGTCTCCGCCTTGTCTTGGGTCAATAGCTGCTTCTTCTTGGCCGGTGCAGCCCCCTTGGGCTCGAGGGTGTCGTGGGAAAACTGGCGATCCACAAACACCTATGGGGCCGGCGGACCAGGCCCCTTTCGGTTCGGCGGGGGGCGGAGGTCACACGAAGAGCAGATCGAGGCGAGGCACACGAGCAGTTTTACCCAGCTTCGGAGCTCTCCGGAGAGATAATACTCCTACTGCTGCTTGTCTGGTTGTATTGTGTTCTTGCTCGGGAGCGCCGAGAGCTACAGTACACTCGAGCTGCTAACGAGACCGAGCATAGGGATTTTCCGCTTCCGAACCTCCTCTACGTTGCGCACGGGCCTCCTCTTATAGGGTAAAGGGGTCACTGACAGGTGGCAACGCAGAGAAGGGTACAAATGTAAAAGGCAAGGTAGTTGATACAGTTGCTTGTACAGTGCCCCCTACCTAACTCTGACGGCAGGGGACAAGGGCATTGAATGCTTGTCTGAGTCGCCCGAACAGTGCAGAAAAGGACCGTTAGGGGCGCCACCGCTTGCCACGATGGCGATCTTGTCATCTTCGCATGCCACTGCGCACCGCTGGCTGCACAGCCTCCCGCCACGCGCGCCTGGGGAGGCCCCCAGAGCGACACGTTGGTAGATGCGCTGGAGCGTGGGCACAGAGTGGCCGCCTGCCGCGGCAAACGCCTTGCCGCTGCTGTTATCTTGTCGGGTCCGGAGGCTTGTCACTCTCCAGGCCTCGAGGTACCTTGGTTGGTCTTCCCGGCAAGCTCCTCTTGCCGGGGCCTTGTTGCCTTGCCGGGACGTGTGGTGCGTCGCGGCAAGTTTCCTGTGGTGTCGTGGTTGGCCTTCCCGGCAAGCTCCTCTTGTCGGGGTCTTGTCTCCTGAGCTTAAACACTTTGTTCTTGAAGGGGCTCCAAGGGAACCCATGGAGGACCCTGGCGGTCGTCCGGCAAGCCTTGCCGCGGGGAACTGCAACTGCCCGTGCACGAGTTCGGGATACTAGGGTACCCCTACTCTAGTACACCGACAGGAGCCCCCGGGCCTGGGCCATACACGGTGCCGAGCGCTGTTGTGCCAGGCCCAAAACAGGGCACGGGCATGCGCGGGCCTGGGTCATGCCGAATCTAACTCCGTATCCACCGCGCCCCCCGCAACGGCACGCGTCAATCACGGCGTCGTGGGTGAGATCGTGGGTGGTTCTTTATTCGGAAAGAGCACAACGTCCGCTCCCTCCTCCTTATAAGCAGGGGAAACAGGGGTATTTCCCCTATCTTCGTCATTCGCTGCTGCAATCTCAGAAACCTTCGCCGCCCTCCTCCTCTTCCAAAGTCGAAAGAGAGCAGCGCTCCGCTCCCGTCGCCGCCGCCACTACTAGCACCGTCGATCTCCCCCACCGCCTCCGCCATGGCTCCGAAGCCCGGGAAGGGGAAGGCCGCGAAAGCTGTGAAGTCGACCGAAGTGCAGCGGCTTCAGGCGCTGCGGAAAGAGAGGGCCACCTTCCTCCCCGAGATCTCCGCAAAGGATCTGAGGGAGTGGTACTATCTCTTCTGGTCGACGGAGACACGGGCGCATCCGCGCACAAAGGTACTCTCCGCCATTACCTCGCAAGAAGCTCCAGTTGGCGGGTACCCTTTCTTTGCCGTGTTCTTCTACTGCGGGCAGAGCCCGCCATTCTTTGATTTCTTCTGTGATATCATGAACACCTACGGGCTCCACCTCCTTGATTTCACCCCCAACGCCGTCTTGACCATGGCAGTTTTCGCCCATCTATGCGAAAACTTTGTCGGAGTCCACCCCAACGTAGCTCTCTTCCGCCATTTCTTCATGCCCCGTGTCGAGAGAGGGGAAACCCTTGCCGGGGGGATCGCCTGGATCTCGCGAGCCGGCAAGAAGGAGACCTATCTGGAGGGGGAGCTCCGCAGCAAGTGGGATGAGTGGAGAGCAAACTGGTGCTGGGTTGTAGAGGAGAACCCGCAGCCGTTCACCGCCCTGCGCCAAACCCCAGCAGTGCGAGGCAATGATTGGAGCGCTCTGTCCGCAGACGATGACAAGCTGAAGATCGCCACCACCCGGATCTTGCGCCTCATGCTTGCCGGGTTGACTGTAGGAGCTGTTGGCGCAGATTTCCTCCGCCGCCGCATCGCCCCTCTGCAGGCGAAGGGGAGACCCGCCTGGGAATTTGGAGGCCCAGCAGACATCATGAGGTTGCGCCCAGGCCTCAACTTCAACTTCACCGTCATAGAATTGGACGGGATACTTAAGGAAATATTCAAGCACGACCCGCAGCATCCCGAGTGGTTCAGGTTGCCGGCAGGCGTTGTGCCTCTGTGCAACAACTCCTCGCGCGACCGCATCTGCGCAATGATGCCGTTGTGTGACTCGCACGGGATCGCTCCAACTTGGCAAGAGCCCGCCGGCGACGTCGTGCAGCAGTTCTTTGACAGCCTAGTGGAGGTGGCGGTCAATGTTGACGAGAAGAAGCTCCTCACCCGCGACACCACTGATCAAGAGATGGAGCGCATCGCCACCAGGGCGGAAGAGGCGGCGGCAGCCGCGGCCGCGGGTGAATTCGGGTTCACCATGGAGGAAGCGGACGCGGCGTCAGCGACGAGTCTTGCCGAACAGGAGCGGCCCAAAGAGGAAGAAGAGCTCGCCGCGCCCAACGCCGAGTCGAACGAGCCCGCCGAAGGTGCGAGCGGCCCGCCATCTCCGAGGAGCTTGCCGCGAGCAGGGCCCGCAGCGCAGCCCCCAGCGCAGCCAAGAAGGCGCCTCCGCAGGGTCGGCGACGCAGTAGGGCGGCAAGTGGGCCAACAGCCACAGCATCGCGCGACGCACTCTACTGCGGCAAGTACGGTTGCCGCGGGAGCGCCTCCCGCCGCAGCGACAACTGGAGTGGGGCCATCTCGGGCTGGCGCCGCAGCCCCCGCCAAGCGGCCAAGGGATCCCACCCCTCCACCTCATCGCGCTGGAAGTGGGCCGAACTTCGACCTCTCCGCGCTCAGCTCCGACGAGGAGGAAGAAGAATAAGAGTAAGATTCCCTTGCTTGTTCTTATAGTTCTTCAACTTGCTGATCTTGTCTTGCATCGGATCTGATCCACCCTGGGCTCTCCTTTTCAGGACTTTGGCCCAGAGGGCGGCGAAGAGGGCCAAGTCTCAGGTGGTGATCATCGAGGATGAGCCTACTGCGACGGCACGAGGCGCGCCTGAGACCACCTTGCCGGATCCGGCCATCACTTCGCGGAGTAGCCCCCAGCATAAGTATATGGTTTACTTTCTGCTTCTGGGCGCGCATGGTTGTTCTTTTCCTTTGTTGATATCTGATCACTGGTTTGTTTGTGCAGGAGCAGAACAACTTCATCAGGAGGGCGTGGTGATCACCTCCGACTCGTCGTCTGCTTCGACTACGCCGCCAAGGGTGGACTCCCCAGCAAGGGAGCGTTCTCCGGCAAGGGGGGGATCTCCGGCAAGGGAGGAGTCTCCGGCAAGGGGGGAGTCTCCGGCAAGGGACAGCGCCAATGATCCACCAGTGGTGGAGGTCATGACAGCGGATCCCAGCACAGGTAGTCCTTCTTGCCCGAAACTTTCTTTGTAGTCTTCTGCTGATTTTTCTTCTCGGATACTTGTTCGATTTCTCCTTCTTCTCCTGTCGTCAGACCCACCCTCCGTGGATCCAATGGAGAGCGAGGCGGGCGGCGAGGAGGACGCGCGCGGCAATACTGATGATGCCGCGACCACCAAAGAAGGAGCCGGCGCTGACGTGCCCGCCGGCGAAGAGGCCGCCAAGGCTGCTGCCGAAGAAGCTGGCGGGGGATCTGACGATCGCACTGACGGCCCTCAGGCCACAGGAGCGCCAGGCGCTGCACCGACCGCTGATCCCTCCGTCGCTGCCGCGGTGGCAAGCTCCGAGGAGTCCCAGCCCGGCGCCTATCCGAAGGCCGGCGAGGGCATCTTCATCGAGCTTCCCTGGGCGTCAAGCTCCAGGGCGCCGGTGGAAGGAGAAGCTCTGGATGGGGAGGTGCTTGCCTTCGCCGGGTTGTCGATCGTCAACGCGCCGGGAAGCAGCAGCGGCGAGCCTGAGGAGGAGCGGCTGCTACGGAGGCTGCTGGCGCTCTACCGCGCCCGCCAAGTCAAGTTGGAGTCCCGGGAAGCGCTTGTCGCGAGGGCGAGCATGGACATAGAGAAGTGTGCGGAGGAGCTCCGGGGTCTTCGCCAAGAAACTCTCCGGGCCTTGGCGGAGGAGTGGGAGCAGCTTGCTGAGGAGCGGAAGGCCTTCCTCCTTGAGAAGGCTGAGGCTGAAGAGCAGCGGCGGCTCACCGGCGAGAAGCTGTACGCGCGAGAAGGCGAGCTGGCTCAGCGGAAAGTGAACCTCGACAGCCATGAAGAGGAGCTTGCCGCGCGCGAACGGGCACTTGGCAGGACGCTCCAAGAGGCAAAGGATGCGGCTGCGGCTGCCGAGGCCGCCAAGAAAGAATTGGAGGCAAAGGTGGCGGAGCTAGAAGCTGATCTGAAGGTTGGTGGTGAAGAGCTTGCCGCGCTCAAGCTAGAGCGCGAGAAGGACGCCCTTGCCCATGGTGAGCTGCAGGGCCGACTCGCCGAGAGGGGCAAGGAACTGAGCGCCGCCAAGGATTCCAACGCCGATCTGACGCTGAAGCTGGCCACCTTGACGGAGACGTTGGACAGCGCCAGGAAACGGGAGGCAGACTTGAAAAAAGACATCAAGGCCAATGATGCGCTGCTGGCGAGGGCCGCCGAAACCCAGAATCTCCTCAGAGATACCGTGGCGCTCTGGACGGAGGGCCTCGTCAACATTGCTGCAGTCATTGAAGAGGAGCTGGTGCAGTTGGGGGTGGAAGGCTTCGGGTATTCCTCCGACGAGAATCTCCAACCCAGCGCCAAGCTCACTCTGTTCTTCAAGGGCGTGGCGACGGCTCTCCAACAGCTCCGGGAACGGATCCCAAAGCAGCTGGCCGACGGGTCGCGCACGATTTGCGCCGGAGTTCTGGAGAAGGTGCTGATGAAGGTGGCCTTCCGCAATCCGGGCCTCCGCCTCACCAATATCCTCAGGACCTTGCCACCAGAAGCTGATCTGGAGGAGCTCAAAGCCCTCCTCGCACCCATTGTGGACAAGGTGAGCAGAATCAAGAGGGTCGAAGGCGATCGCATAGATTAGGCCGCCCACTTCTTCTTTCCTTGTCGCTGCCAGCCATGTCACGGGAACACTTTATTAGAGGCGCGACAAGTTATTTTTGTAATATAGCTTTGTTCTATGGAATGATTGCAATGTTATTCCCCTTACTTGATCCCTCCCTTTGTATGTCTTTTTACCCTACGCTTTTAGGGAACTTGTCGACGCACGCGCCCGAGCTGCGAGCGCTGAGTGCGGAACTTCAGCAGCCTGCTGGCGGCGCTGCTTCCGACAAGAAACCTTGTCGCGACTAGATGCAGCACGCTTAAGTTGTTGAGCAGACTCGAAACAAAGTAAGGGCGCAACTAGCCGCGAGTTGGTTCCTCCGCGCACAGGTTTTCCATACAAAGCAGGGTCGTTCGAGGAAGATAACTCAAAAATTTTAAAAAGTGATTGCTCAAACTTTGGCAACTTAGCTTTTCTGTCGTCTGCTTCCCGGCAAGGAGAAACTCTCATGAACGGCCCGTTCCACACCATTATCTTTT
>NC_057798.1:226885831-226894687 GCF_018294505.1 Triticum aestivum
AGAAAGAAGAGAAAATAATAGTATGGAGCTCTTCGGCTCGTTACTGCTTACCGGGTGTAGGTGCTGCACAAAGCGTCAGATAGTTGCATGCAAGAAAGGAACTAATGCATGAAATGGACAAGCTGTGCGGAGCACATGGGGTTTTACTTATGCACGGGATCTGCGCCCGGCTTTGTACAAGGGATTACATGCAACAGCGGCAAGACTTGTACAAAAGGTGGTTGCCGGAATGGGCCCTGGCAACCGCGCCTTATGGGAAAAACTTACGAAGATGTTCTATGTTCCAGGAATTGCTCACCGGAATGCCATCTTCGGTCTCAAGGCGGACAGCGCCAGGCCTTGTGACTCGTCTCACCCGATAAGGGCCTTCCCACTTCGGCGTCAACTTGTTGGAATTCTTGGCGGATTGAACGCGCCGAAGAACAAGGTCGCCTTCCTCGAAGCTTATGGCTTTAACTTTGCGGCTATGATAGCGGCGCAAAGTTTGCTAGTATCGAGCAGCTCGTACAGCAGCCTGAAGACGATCTTCCTCAAGGAGCAGCGCGTCATCTTGCCGAGCTGTTCTTGCTCAAGCTCATCATAAGCGAGCACTCGAGGTGATCCGTATACGAGTTCCGTGGGGAGAACTGCCTCTGCTCCATATACTAGAGTGAAAGGTGTCTGGCTAGTGGCTCGATTTGGCATCGTTCTGATCGACCAAAGAACCACTGGCAGCTCCTCGATCCAGTTCCTTCCGCACCTGTGCAGCTTGTCGAAAGTTCTGGTCTTGAGCCCGCGCAGCACTTCAGCATTTGCCCTCTCTGCTTGACCGTTGCTTCTCGAATGAGCAACAGAAGCGAAGCAGACCTTGGCGCCAATGTCTTGGACGTACTGCATGAAGGTGCGGCTCGTGAATTGCGTGCCATTGTGGGTGATGATCCTGTTAGGGATTCCGAAATGGCAAACAATCGACCTGAAGAACTTGACTGCTGATTGTGCTGTCACCTTCCTCACTGGCTGCACTTCCGGCCACTTTGTGAACTTGTCGATTGCGACGTACAAGTACTCAAAGCCCCCGACAGCTCGGGGGAAGGGGCCGAGGATATCGAGCCCCCAGACCGAAAATGGCCAGGATAAAGGGATCGTCTGGAGAGCTTGATCTGGCTGGTGTATCTGTTTGGAGTGGAACTGGCACGCTTCACACTTGGTTACTTGTGCAGTTGCATCCTGGAGGGCTGTCGGCCAAAAGAAACCTTGCCGGAAAGCTTTGCCGGCAAGTGCTCTTGCGCCAATGTGGTGGCCACATATGCCTCCATGTATCTCCGCCAACAGCTTTTGTCCATCTTCCCGGCGAATACGCTTCAATTTCACACTGTTGAGTCTTCTTCTGTATAGTATGCTATCGACAAACTGGTACATACTTGACTGCCGGGCTACTCTTTCCGCTTCTTCTTGCTCTTCGGGAAGTTCTCCTGTCTGAAGGAAATGGACAATCTGCTGTGCCCATGCTGGAGCTTGTGGCTCGACAACAAGGACTAAAGGCACATCTGCTGCTGCGGGAACATCTGCTTCTACGGCAAGGACTTGCGGCCCTGCCGGAGCTTGGTGTTCCCTGGCAAGCTTGCCGGAGCAAAACTTGTCGGGAGCGTCTGCTTCGACGGAACAAACCATAAGGCTTGCCGGAGCAGACTGCCCCTCAGCATCCTTGGTGTTGATCTTGGGGACATTCTTGGCGGCGGCTTCGGGGAGCTCTGCCAGAAAGCAGTCACCAGAAACCAACTTCCTTTTCTTGTTTTGTCCGGTTGATAGTGTTACGGATGGTTGAGTCAACTTGAGCACAAAGATTCCTGGTTCCACAGGTAACTTTAGTGCGGCGCACTTTGACAGGCCATCAACAATGTCATTCTGAGCTCTTGGGATATGCTCCATGTGTAGGCCGTCAAAGTGCTCTTCTAGTTTCCTCACTTCATCAATATACGCTTCCATCAACGGACTCTGGTAGTTCTTGTTCACTTGGCGGACGACAAGCTGTGAGTCACCCCTGACAATGAGCTTCTTGATCCCAAGGTCTGCTGCGATTCTGAGACCAGCAAGCAATCCTTCATACTCTGCAGTATTGTTGGTTGCTTGCTCTTTGGGAAAGTGCATCTGGACTACGTACTTGAGGTGCTCTCCGGTGGGTGCGACAAGCAGCATGCCTGCACCGGCGCCTTGCAGCGAAAAGGCACCATCAAAGTACATCAGCCACTCTTTGCTTGCCTCTTTGACGGGGATGCTTGTTTCTGAAATTTCTTCATCTGGGGTTGGCGTCCACTCTGCTATGAACTCTGCCAATGCTCTGCTTTCGATAGTTGAAGTGCTCTCAAACTTGAGGCCAAAGCTTGACAGTTCCAGTGCCCACTCGACAATCCTGCCCGTTGCTTCTGGATTTTGCAGTATCCTTTTCAGCGGAAAGCGAGTGACGACTGTGATCTCATGTGCTTGGAAGTAATGGCGCAGCTTTCTCGAGGCCATGAGGAGGCCGAAAAGCAACTTCTGCACAGCAGAGTACCTTGATCTAGCCCCCTGTAGAAGGGAACTGACAAAGTAAACTGGGCGCTGCACCATTTTCCTTGGAATCTTATCATGCTCCTGCGCAAATCCATCTTTGTTGGGACCAGAGCTTGTCGGCGAAGCCCCCTGCTTGTCGCTGGATGGGTCTACCGTGGTTTCTGGCTCATCATCCGCCTCCCTCTCCGCCACTAACGCAGCACTAACCACTTGATTGGTTGCCGCTATATATAGCAGCAACTTCTCTTGCGGCTTAGGTGCGACAAGCGTTGGAGTGGAGGACAGGCATCTCTTCAAGTCCTGCAGCGCAGCCTCCGCTTCCGGAGTCCATTTCATTGGACCTGCCTTTTTCAAAATTTTGAAAAATGGCAGGGCGCGCTCGGCAGATCTAGAGATAAACCTGCTGAGAGCAGCCACGCAACCGGCAAGCCTTCGTACATCCTTGACGCGCTTTGGTGCTTCGATCTGCTCAATGGCCTTGATCTTGTCGGGATTGGCTTCAATTCCCCGCTGAGACACGAAGAAACCGAGAAGATTGCCGGAAGGGACTCCAAACACGCACTTCTCGGGGTTAAGCTTGAGGTTGATCTTGCGCAGATTTGCAAATGTCTCGTCTAAATCTTGAATCAGGGTCGCCCTATTCTTGCTCTTGACCACTATGTCATCCATGTAAGTTTCCACATTTCTGTGCATTTGCGGCTCAAAATCATGGTGGACTACCCTTGCAAATGTTGAACCAGCATTCTTCAAACCGAAAGGCATCCGTACGAAGCAGTACGTGCCACACGGGGTGATAAATGCGGTTTTCTCTTCATCTTCTTCTGCCATGAAGATCTGATGGTATCCTGAGTATGCATCAAGAAAGGAAAGCAAATCACATCCGGTTGTGGAGTCAACAATATGGTCAATACGCGGCAAGGGAAATGGGTCTTTGGGACAAGCTTTATTAACATCAGTGAAGTCAATACAAAGTCTCCATTTCCCATTAGCCTTGCGCACAACAACGGGATTGGCCAACCACGTGGGATGGAGTACTCCTCTGACAAGGCCTGCTGCTTCCAGCTTCTTGATTTCTTCTGCAATGAATTCTTGGCGCTCTACTGCCTGCTTCCTGACTCTCTACTTGACGGGTCGCGCATGAGGACAGACGGCAAGGTGGTGCTCAATTACTTTCCTGGGAACACCGGGGATATCAGATGGTTGCCACGCAAACACGTCGACATTCGCCCGCAGGAAAGCAACGAGCGCGATTTCCTATTTGGGGTCAAGAGTGGCGCTGATGGTAAATGTACCACCAGTGCCATCCTCCTTGGCGGACACCTTCTTGGTCTCAGGTGGAGCTGCCATTGCCTTCTTACGCTTGCCGGTGGAGCTCGATGGTGCGTCCTCGACGATAGCGCAGCACTTCGAAGAGGTGCGCTTGCCGGAGTGTGCATCAGAGCTCTTGCCGGACTTGGTCTTCTTGTTCCCCCCGGGAGCTTCAGCGGCAAGTGTCTCGCGTTCTGCTGCGGCTACTGCTTCCCGGTAGATCTTGTCGGCACAGATAAGAGCATCTTTCTTGTCACCAGGGATAGAGATGATGCTTATTGGGCCTGGCATTTTTCGTACGTTGTACGCATAGTGAGAGGCTGCCATGAACTTGGCGAGTGCTGGTCGGCCAAGGATTCCATTGTAAGGTAATGGAAAGTCGGCAACGTCAAACATGACCCTCTCGGTCCTGAAGTTCAGCTTGCTGCCAAATGTTACCGGCAAAATGATCTTTCCCTTTGGCTTGCTCCTTCCCGGATTAATTCCTTGAAATGTGCCGGTCTCTTCGAGCTCGCTGTCGGGGATCTGGAGTTTCTGGAGCACCGCGGAGGAGATCAGATTCAAGCCGGCCCCGCCGTCAACTAGCATCTTAGTGACCTTGAGGTTGCGGATTGTCGGTGAAACCAACATCGGCAAACACCCGACCGCAGTTACGCGATCAGGGTGGTCCTCAATATCAAAGATGATAGGCGTGCTGGACCATTTCAGAGGCCTGCGTGATTCGACGGGTGGTTCTGCTGCGTTAACTTCCCGCACCCACTGCTTGAGCTGACGGTGCGAGGTATGCAGAGAAGCACCACCGTCAATGCACAACACCTCTGTGGCTTTCTGGAACTCCTGCTCATCAGTCTCCTCATCATCCCTGTCTTCATCTTCATCATCATCTTCATCCTTGTCGCGGCCACGGGGAGGCCTATCTCCTTGCCGCTGCTTGGCCTTGCTGCGGCGTCCTCCTCGGCTGGGACGTTTCTTGCCGGATCCACCAGCTCCTTCCTGGGCCTTCTCCTTGTCGCGCCGCTCGTATTTGGCTTTCTGTTGCTCGACAAGCTGCTCGACTTTCTTACAGTTCTGAAGATCATGGCCCTTGGTGCGGTGAATCTTGAAGTACTGCTTGTTGGTGCCGTCCTGCTTGTCGGCGACCGCCACCTCCGCGGTGACCTCCTTGCCGGAGTCACCAGCTTTGGCTTCCTTGGCGCCACCACCGTTTCCGGACTGCTCAACAACTAGCACTTCTTTGCCTTTCCTCCTTCTATTGTTCCGCCGCCGGTTTTTCCTTGCCGGAGCAGTATCATCACTGTCAGATCCTCCCGCTCCTACATTCTCTCCGGGGAGTCTCCTCCCTTCCTCAGCACGTGCACACTTGTCGGCTAGTGCATATAACTCACTGACGTCCCTGATCTTGCACATCGCCATTTCCTCCCGCATCCTGTGGTTCCGCACGTTCTGATGGAACGCGTTGATCACCGCGGCAGGGTGGACGTCTGGGATATTGTGCTGCACACTACTGAATCTTTGAATGTACTTGCGCAGGGGCTCTCCTTCCTTCTGAGCGAGCAGATGAAGATCACTCTCCTGGCCATGAGGCTTGTGTCCGCCTGTAAAGGCGCCGACAAACTGATGGCACAGATCAGCCCAAGAGGATATGGAGTTGTCCGGCAAGTGCATGAGCCAGGATCTGACGTTGGGCTTGAGCACCAACGGGAAGTAGTTGGCAAGGATCTTGTCATCCCATCCCCCGGCAGCCTGCACCGCGATGGTGTAGATGCTGAGGAACTCTGACGGATGTGTCTTGCCATCATACTTCTCTGGCACATCTGGCTTGAAGTTCTTTGTGCTGGGCCACTGGACTTGCCGAAGCTCACGAGTGAACGCAGGACAACCTACCGCGTACGGCAGATCGCCTGGTTCCCCTGGCGCATGCATGTCAACAGAGGGCCCAGCGCGCTTGTCAGATTGACGTCGCGCTATTCTTTGGCGCTCGATGCGGGTTTGAGCGTCTTCTTGTTGTCGATCATGAAGAACTTGGCGCTGATCACGACGAGCTCATGGATCCGACCATGCAGTGGAGTCGCTGTCGAGGTGGATCCGGCGAGTCGGTGATCTTGGCCTTCGGGGCGGTGATTGCATGGTAGTCGCACCTCCGCCCGTTTCGTCGCCACCGGCTCGCGTCCGGGGGTCCTGCCGCGACGGCGACGCGCTCGGCCGCCATCGAGTGTCGCCATTGGCGTAGCCGATGAGACTCTGAATGGTGGCCCTCCATTTGTCGATCTTGTCCAACGTCGGAGGGTAATCTAGGAGAAGTTGAGCTCGCGCCAAAGCTTCTGCTGGAGTGGTGGGTGGCGGTGGCGGACGGCGCGAGGAGCGGGACGTGCTCGAACTTCTAACTATGTTAGAAGGAGCAGTATCCCGTCCAGGCGACCGTGCCTCGCTCGTGCCAGCACGCTGGCGTGCATGCTGGTCTTGAGCGCCTCGAGATCCACCAGCTTGGCCTTGGGCTATCATGTGTATGGCACTGCTAGTGCCATGACGCTGTTGATCTTGCACCTCCTGAGAGTGGCGCGGAACATCTACGGTCGCCGAGGTTTGTGCAGCCTTGTTCTTGGACCTGGCAACATTATGAGCTTCCTCTTCGACGTCCATTCTTCCGCCGGCGTCCATTCCACCATCCGTTTGCTCCAACGGTGGCGGAAACGACGTGGACGGAGCGGCTGCCGCCGAAGTCTTCTTCTTCGGTGGCATGTTGATGAAGGGAATGAAGATCTAGCTCGTGTGAACACCGGATCAGGTTCACACAATCTCGACGCCCCCTACCTGGCGCGCCAAAGATGTCGTGGGAAAACTGGCGATCCACGAACACCTATGGGGCCGGCGGACCGGGCCCCTTTCGGTTCGGCGAGGGGCGGAGGTCGCACGAATAGCAGATCGAGGCGAGGCACACGAGCAGTTTTACCCAGCTTCGGAGCTCTCCGGAGAGATAATACTCCTACTGCTGCTTGTCTGGTTGTATTGTGTTCTTGCTCGGGAGCGCCGAGAGCTACAGTACACTCGAGCTGCTAACGAGACCGAGCGTAGGGATTTTCCGCTTCCGAACCTCCTCTACGTTGCGCATGGGCCTCCTCTTATAGGGTAAAGGGGTCACCGACAGGTGGCAACACAGAGAAGGGTACAAATGTAAAAAGCGAGGTAGTTGATACAGTTGTTTGTACAGTGCCCCCTACCTAACTCTGACGGCAGGGGACAAGGGCATTGAATGCTCGTCTGAGTTGCCCGAACAGTGCAGAAAAGGACCGTTAGGGGCGCCACTGCTTGCCACGATGGCGATCTTGTCATCTTCGCATGACACTGCGCACCGCTGGCTGCACAGCCTCCCGCCACGCGCGCCTGGGGAGGCCCCCAGAGCGACACGTTGGTAGATGCGCTGGAGCGTGGGCACAGAGTGGCCGCCTGCCGCGGCAAATGCCTTGCCGCTGCTGTTATCTTCTCGGGTCCGGAGGCTTGTTGCTCTCCGGGCCTCGAGGTACCTTGGTTGGTCTTCCCGGCAAGCTCCTCTTGCCGGGGCCTTGTTGCCTTGCCGGGACGTGTGGTGCGTCGCGGCAAGTTTCCTGTGGTGCCGTGGTTGGCCTTCCCGGCAAGCTCCTCTTGCCGGGGTCTTGTCTCCTGAGCTTAAACACTTTGTTCTTGAAGGGGCTCCAAGGGAACCCACGGAGGACCCTGGCGGTCGTCCGGCAAGCCTTGTCGCGCAGCGCTGCAACTGCCCGTGCACGAGTTCGGGATACTAGGGTACCCCTACTCTAGTACACCGACAGAGGGTATCTGCGCTGGCGGGCTGTGCCACCGCGGCCGTCTTGAAAGCAAGCTTGAGCGCCTGCAGCGCATCCCTTGTCTCTCCAGACACAGTAAGGACGCCGCTGCTCTAGGGCATCTTCATGAGGTTGTAAGCCAGGTGTGTTGCTGCTATGAACTGGGCCAAGGCTGGGTAGCCGAGGAAGGCATTGTACGGGAGGCTGATGGGGGCGATGTCAAAGTCGACCAGCTCCGTGCGGAAGTTGTCGTGGGTGCCGAAGGTCACCGGGAGGCGGATCTGTCCCAGGGAGCCGGTGGAACTGCCTCCGACGCCCGAGAAGGGCCTGCTGGGTTGGAGTCGCTCCAGCGGCACGTGGAGGAGGCTGAAGGCCTCCACCGAGAGCATGTTGAGGCCGGCACCACCGTTGATGAGGGTCTGGGTGATGGCCACCTAGCAGATGGTGGGGGTTCATAACATCCGGAGTGCGCCCAAACAGGCGGTGTTGGAGGGATGATCATCCGAGCTGAAGGTCAAATAGGCATTGGGTGCCACCCAGCCCGGGGGGGCTTCATGGCGCTTGAGGGCGGTGCTGATCTGGCGGACAAACGGCTTGACATGGCGGCTCGAAGGTGGGGCCTGCCATCTGCCCAGGAGAGCTGCGATGATGGGGGGCACCTGTTGGGGAACGTAGTAATTTCAAAAAATTTCCTACGCACATGCAAGATCATGGTGATGGTATAGCAACGAGAGGGGAGAGTGTTCGTCCACGTACCCTCGTAGACCGTAAGCGGAAGCGTTAGCACAACGCGGTTGATGTAGTCGTACGTCTTCACGATCCGACCGATCCAAGCACCGAACGTACGGAGCCTCCGAGTTCAGCACACGTTCAGCTTGATGACGATCTCCGGCCTCCGATCCAGCATAGCTCCGGAGATGATTTCCGTCAGCACGACGGCGTGGTGACGATGATGATGTTCTACCGGCGCAGGGCTTCGCCTAAACTCCGTGACGATATGACCGAGGTGGAATATGGTGGAGGGGGGAACTGAACATGGCTAAGGAACGATCCGTAGATCAACTTGTGTGTCTATGGGGTGCCCCCCGCCCCCATATATAAAGGAGCAAGGGGGGAGGCCGGCCGGCCCCTTGGGGCGCGCCAAGGAGGAGGAATCCTCCTCCTAGTACGAGTAGGACTCCTCCTTTCCCACTCCTACTAGGAGGGGGAAGGAAGGGGG